>NC_056737.1:176492841-176595341 GCF_019279795.1 Protopterus annectens | reverse complement strand
TTCCTCAACTGCTCTGCCTTCACTGTACATGTTTCTGTACCATGCAGAAGCACTGCATACACCACTGCTTTGTACCCTTTATTTTTCACCTTCTTTGGCATTCTGTCACACACTACCGCTGATGCCCTGTGCCAGTTTGCTGTAGCCCTTCTGATTCTAGTTTTGACCCTCTCATTCAGGCTTCCCCTCTCCTCAGTCATCCCTCCCAGATACTCAGAGCTGTTAACCCTGTTCCACCATTTTCCTTCTACTGCAGTTTCCAACTTCTTCTGGTTTCCTCCATTTGCTGTATTGTCTGTTCTCAGTTTCAGATACTACTTGTAGGGCCACCTTGTCTGCATATAGCAGGTTTGTTGATCTATCCTCTCCAACCGGTTTGCTAATGTAGTCCATCACCAGTATGAACAGCAGTGGGCTCACAGCTGAATCCTGATACATACCCACTCCCACTGGAAACCCCTCTTGAAGACAGAACACTCTTCCTACTTGTGTCATTAGGTCCTTGGACATAGCCTGTAGTAGTTCTACCAATGTTCCTAGGACTTTGAACCATCTCAGGACTGTCCAAATTAGCTTTCTTGGGATTTTGTCATGTTTTCTCTAAGGCTAGGAATGCCCTCCTGGACTTTTTCCTCATCGCTAGCTTCTTCTCCATTATCTGCCTTACTGGAAACATTGGATCATTTGTGCTGCATCCTGATCTGAATCCAAACTGCTAATTTCCCATCTTACTTTCTATTACTCTGTGTAGTCATTTATCAGTCACCCCTCTTCAGCACTTTCGTGCAGTGTGATAGGAGTTTGACACTTCTATACAGCCCGCAGTTGTGAAAAAAAACACTTTATTCTTGTACACTGGCACTAGAATGCTAATTCTCCAGTCATCTGGGACACGTCTTTCCATACTACTATGAGTACCTTTAGGAGACCTTTCTCCCCTAACTTACCCAACATCTTGATCATATCTGCTGGGACCTCATACGAGCTTGCTGCTGCTTCCCATGCTTTAATTTTACTTAGTGTTGTTCTTTCTTCGTCTATGGTGGGCTCTTCCTCCTCTTTCATCACAGGCTGTCTATGGGGTACTACAGCTTCTGAGGATTTCTCCATTCAGAAGCTGCAGAAAGTACTCCTTCCATCTGCGTTTGATATCTTGTAGGCAGGTTGTTGCTGGTATTCATCATAAACGATGTCTGATACCTAGCTTTATCTTTCTTTCTTTCTTTGTCTTGCAGTCTGGTAGAGTTTCAGTTTCCAGAAGCTGGTAGAGTGTTTCTGATGCCTTGTAAGTTAATGTCAGTAAACTTCTATCGTGATGTGTTTGTATATAATAAAGCTGATTGAACAGAACCCACAAAGACTCTTCTATTGTGTCCAAAGTAGGAGAGTGACACGGTGTCAGAACCAGGATCTCAGAGAATAATATTCAGAGCCATGAGGTGCAGAGATGACAGTGAAGGTAAATTAAGAGAAACAAACATGAAAAAGAGCCAGAAAAGAACTAAAGGTAATGAGAATTCGTACGAATTACTTATTTTATAAAAAAGATAAAACGGGGCAATACAAGGGCACAAACTGCATTATTAAACACGCGGGAGACACGAAAGGTTTATTAACTAAGAGAAATGTTTAAAATTAAGATATTTGATAAAATGATTATCAGAAAAGTAAAACAAGTACGTTTAAAGGCAAAATGAGTGTGTTTAAAGGAAAACGAGCACAAGAAAAGTACAGTGGGCATGAAAAGAGATTAAACGAGCAAAATGAATATAATAAGGGCAAAAAGGGCAAATTAAGCCTAAGTAAAGCAAGGTGACTGCATGTGTTTTTGGCAAAGTGCTGTGTTTTGGCATAACTATGACTTCGTATTGTACCAAGGGCATAATTAGAGTTACTTGAAGTATCTCAAATTGTGTAAAAGTGCTTATAGTGTGTGCTAATTACTGTGTATGTATTCCAAAGAGTTTATTTGTGAGCAAAGTGCAATTATTTTGTGACGTACAGTCAAAGTATAGCCATTTCGAAAAATTTCTTGTGCTTGGTGTGTCTATTAGCAAAGCGTCGACATTACAGAGTGTTTCTTGCACTGTAAAGAATTGCCTAGCAAGGTTCTGCCATTCTGGGGAAATTTCAGTGTGCTGTGTACAGTAATTCGCAAAGTGCAATTACTTTGAAATGTTACTGACTCTGAGCTTCTTTTGCCCAGTTCATTCACATCTTGCAGTTATTTGAAATGTTTCTTAAAATGATGATTAATTACTTTTGCAATATAGTAATTTCAAGAGTATTACACTGCCCAAGAGACTTATTTTGCAAAGTTTAGTTACACAGAGACTTGTTGTGCTATTGGGCAAAATTACAAATATTGGCATAAATTTCTGGTACATGTGTAAGTGATGTGTTCATGCTTATTTGCAAAACCCTTCAATGATGTGTTAATATGGTAAGACAGATTTTGAAAGCCCTTACAATTTGTATTTGATCAGAATATTGCAGAGAATTACAGAATATTAGAGTACGATATTTTTATACAAGCAGCTTATCCAGGGCATTCATTTTGCTAAACTTAGCTGGGTCAAAGGCCTTAGAAAGAGAGCGTTCATTTGTGTATGCACCAGCAGTATATGAGGGAGAAGGTGAACATCATCTTACTGTAGAACAAGCTGATTCAAGGGAAGATCCAGAGTGTTTGAAGTGCAAGTTCAGAGAAATCTGTAACCCCCAGTCGAATATTACATTAGAGAGGCATTTGTTTTACACAAGAGATCAGAAACCAGCAGAAACTTTTGCAGCTTATATAACTGACCTGAGAAATAAAGCCAAAATGTGTCGGTTTGGTGACTTAAAAGATATGTTAATAAAGGGCAGGCTTGTGTGTGGTATTAATAGTGCTGCTGTGAGAAAGATTTTGCTTCATGACAGTGATTTAACATTGAGTAAAGCCATGGAGATTTGTCAAATCCAAGAAGTGACACAAAAACACACAAGTATGCTTGCAAGTGACAAGAGCCTGGTTTCAGCAGGCTCCACAGCAAATCTAGATAGCATGCAACACATGGCAAACAGAAGTAGACATTAGCACATGGCAGCCACAGCCCCTGCTGGCTCACCAGGGAAACCACGTAGCTTTCCAGCAAGTTCCAAAACTAGCTCAGTTAAAGGAGCATGCTCAGTGCAGTACAAGCATGAGTCAGCAAAACCCAAGTCTAGCTTTATTGTTAACTGTCGCAACTGTCGTGCAAATTGTGAGTCTAAAAGTGAGAAATGCTTAGCATTTGGTCGGCAATGTCACAAGTGTAAAAAAATGGAACCATTTTCAAAAGTTTTGCAAATCAAGTAAACCTCACACAGTTGTAAGGAAAGGTCACATAAAAAAAGCAATTTGGTCAAGTAGAGCCGCAGCAGTCAACTTTCTATGTAGATGGTGTATCGGTAGTTAATTGGTTAAAGAGTCAATGCAGTGAATTTATTGGCAAAGAGAGAAGTATTTTGTACAGTCCAAATCAATGGTAAATCCACAAAGTTTAAAGTCGACACTGGTTCAAAATGTAATGTTATATCAGCAGACACATTTGCTAAAGTGAGAACTAATGAACAACTCAATGTGTCCAGTAGTGCAAAACTTGTTGCTTATGGAGGTGAAGAAATTCAGACCGAAGGCTCCAGTGATGCTTTCATGTTATCTGGCCAAGAACTGTTACAACTTGTTATTCTTTGTTGTCCGAAGGCCAGTACAGTCTTTACTGGGTCTCAAAGATAGTTTGAGAATGAATCTGCTTTCTTTTACCAAAGAAGTTCATCACATAAGTGTATCTCCTAGTTACAATTTTTCTGAAGCCATTTTCTCAGAGTATGCTGATGTTTTCGATGACAAGTTGGGCAGACTTCCAATTGTGTATTCCATGAAGTTAGACCTAGAGGTCACTTCACTGATAGACCAGCAAAAAGAGATCAGATAGATATGCAGGATAAAGTTAAGGATCAGTTGGATAAAATGGTACAGTAAGGTGTAATATGTCCAGTTACAGAACCAACTCAATGGGTGTCGTCTATGGTAGCAGCTCACAAGAAAGGCTCAGACGAAATCAGAATATGTACTGGCCCAAGAGATTTGAACAAAGCATTGAAGAGACCATATCATCCAATGTGCACAGCCAAAGAGGTTGCAGCCCTAATACCAAATGCCACTGTTTTTTCTGTCTTGGATGCAAAGAGTTCATTTTGGCAAGTGATGCTTGATTGCAAACTCATTACTAACCACATTTGGTACCCCATTTGGCAGATACAGATTCCTAAGGATGCCATTTGGAATAAATTCTGCAAATGACGTATTCCAGCAGGCAATGGAGGAAATTTTTTTCGTGTTATCCTTGTGCCATAATAGTAGATCATTTATTGGTTGTAGGTAATGGTGAAGCAGATACGACAGAAACCTAAAGAGAGTTCTAGACAGAGCACATGAAATAAACTTGAAGCTCAATCCTCTGAAGTGCAAATTCAGACTACCAGAAGTTACATATGAAGGTCATTTATTTACCAGTAAGTGGCTTGAGACCAGACCTGACTAAACAAGCAGCCATTCTTATCATGTCAGCACCGGGCAATGTTTAAGCTCTACAGCATTTCCTAGGCATGGTCGACTATTTAGGCAAGTTTATATCAGACTTCAGTGAGTTGAAAGCACCTTTAAGAGAACTGATGCGCACAAATGTTGCATGGTCATGGTTAGGGTTACCATATTTGGTTATACGAAAAGGAGAATGAAAAAATATGTGCTGGTATTATACCAGCACATATTTTTTCATCCTCTTAGGGTTGCTAGATTCTTAACTGGCCAGGTCGGGACAAAAGGTCTTTCACACTAAGTGAAGGAAAAAAAAAAAAAAAAAAGGTCTTTAGTCTTTAATGCGGAACATCTCATTAAAGACAAGTAACTCCGTGTTTGGCAATTTTTGATTGGCCCATATGCTGCAATGAACAGTGCTCCGTTTTTTGATTTTTTTTATTGGCTTCTATACCGGTATACGAGCCAATCAAAAACTCGCACAGCGGACCCTCTTCTGTTCAATGCGGAACATCAAGCAGTTCCACATTGAACATAGCTCCGTTTTTCTATTTTTTTGATTGGCTCGTATACCGGTATATGAGCCAATCAAAAACTCGCACAGCGGACCCTCTTCTGTTCAATGCAGAACATCAAGCAGTTCCACATTGAACAGAGCTCCGTTTTTCTATTTTTTTGATTGGCTCGTATACCGGTATACGAGTCAATCAAAAACTCGCACAGCGGACCCTCTTCTGTTCAATGTGGAACACAAGCAGTTCTGAATTGAACAGAGCTCCGTTTTTCAATTTTTTTTGATTGGCTCGTATACTAGTATACGAGCCAATTAAAAACTCGCACAGCGGACCCTCTTCTGTTCAATGCAGAACATCAAGCAGTTCCACATTGAACAGAGCTCCATTTTGCAATTGGCCGGTATACGGACCAATCAAAAAAAAAAAAAACAAAGCGAAGGCTGTTTTGCCAGGACTGTAACCGGCAGTGCAGGACTCGGGTTCGGACTGCCGATCCCGGGACAATCCTGGTGAAATAGGGACGTCTGTTTTTTGAAAATTCTGCGATTTGTCCGTTTTTTTTGAAAAAAAAAAGACAAATCGCGGAATTTTCAAAAAACGTCCAGACGCCTGGAGAGGAGCCCGAAAAGAGAACGTGCCTGGGGAAACCTGGACATACGGTAACACTAGTCATGGTTAGAACAGCACCAGAAGGCATTTGAAGACCTTAAGTAGAAAACTGCCACCCCACCTACATTAAGATACTATGATGTGAATAAACAGTCACTCTTTCCTGTGATGCTTCAAAATTTGGTCTTGGCACAGTTATACTTCAAGAGGGTTTGCAAATGATCCTTATGAACATCAGGTATTTCAGCTCACTGGCGATTCTGAATGCCCATGAGTTGTTTCGTCGTTTAGCAACTGGAGCTATCTCTACAGAATGTTTAACCTGAAGATGTTCCAGATACTTCCAAGGTTGAACATTCTGTAGAGACAGCTCCAGTTGCTAAACCCAATTCCTAGTTTTATGTCACATGATATGGTCGAATAACCAGGCCCAGTGTGAAATATGCAGCAACATGGACTTAACTGTATACATGTACCTAGTCTTGTACAAATGCACGACAAAGAACTACCTGTGATATCTGAATGCCAAATAGATTTATAGCGTTGCATGATCTATTTCTCAAAGAGGGAGGATGTAGATCAGAGTGTATGTGCTGTATCTTTAAGCAGCATATCAAGGACTGAGCATGCACATATAAATACTGGGAACGTGCTATTCCCACTGCCATTTTGAGAGTGCAGCCAGACAGTGAGCATGTATGATTGCAGTAGTTAGTTTGTATATAAATTACTTAAGTTAAAGTCAGTAAATTTCTATCGTGATGTGTTTGTACATAATAAAACTGCTTCAACAGAAGCCACAAAGACTCTTCTACTGTGTCCAAAGTAGGAGAGTGAGAGTGGGTTTCAAGTGGAAACACCAAGCATGGTTTTGGCAGATGAGGGGAACACCACAGAGGCACGGGGAGAACATGCAAACTCTATACAGACATTGATCAGAGGTCAGGATCAATCAGTGTATCTTGTGCTTGGGAGGCGAAGACCATGACCATTACGCCAGTCATGTTTACTATATAGGAGATTTTTATTTTTTGTATTTTTCAATCATTTTAAATTTGATCTAAAACGATTGCTGTTTTTTGTTTATTGTTTTTCATTTTTGGTAACTGATGATAAAATCATATATACATACATGTGGGTCTCCTATGTTTGACTGAACATACGTTTGTTAAACAAACACATGGGTGTGATTTAATGTTAACTGTAAGGATAGCTGAATGGTAAATATGTTAGTGGTACAGAATGTCAATACAGATAAGTGGGGTTGGGCATGAGAGTGTCTGTGTGTGTGTGTGTGTGTGTGTGTGTGTGTGTGTGTGTGTGTGTGTGTGTGTGTGTGTGTGTGTGCGTGTGTGTGTGTGTGTGTGTGTGTGTGTGTGTGTGTGTGTGTCAGAGTTTTCAGTGATATGGGTTCGACCTTATGAGTTTCAGTGTTATGAAATAGATAGAAAACGAAACACAGGAACCAAACAACCAAGTAAAATAAAGTAACCAGCTGAAAGCAAGATGAACAGCACCAGAGTAACAATTGATTAAGTATTTAAAACATGTAAAAAACAAAAGAACTTCATTCATCTAATGTTAAAAAAATCTAAGGGAACAAGTTCCTTATTAATCTGTAATTTTCTATACTTTAAAAAACATTTAATGTTAATATAATCGTTCAAGCCAGGAGACTTGTCAGCGTTAAGTTTAATCTGCCATATGGTTTCACGCTGCTCTACAAAATTTTTATAGTCTCCTGCTCTAAAATCAGAACTTACCACTTCCAAGACAGAAAATAAAAATTTTTTATATGAACTACAAACTTTGGTGTGTTTATAAAGAGCGTTGATTCACGGCTGGTTTTGTTTCCACCATCAGGTTGTTTTTGGAATTGATTTTAGAAAACAATGTTTTTCTTTTCGATAAGCTATACTATAGGCAGAGAAAAGGGGTGGCTATGGGGTCTTCTGCCGCCCCTGCATTTGCAAACTTAGTCATGGCCTGGTGGGAGCAGGAAGTGATACACACTTTGGAGCAGAAATTTAACATCAAGTTTTTTTGTCGATATATTGATTATTTGCTTTTTGTTATTGAAGGAAATTTGTCCACAGTCAATAAGTTGTTTACGGAGATTAATAATTCCTCTGAATTCCTGAAGTTCACCATGGGTGTTGTGGGAACAAGAGTGAATTTCTTGGACATTCTTTTATATTGGGATGAACATGATGGACGGTTACATAGTAAGATCTACCGCAAGGAGACCTTCACCAATGGTTACTTACACCATTCTAGTAACCATCCGCGGCACGTAATTAAGAACGTTCCGCGTGGACAATTTATTAGGGCAAGTAGGATGACATCTAAACAGAACGACTTACTTGAGGAATTTAACACAATAATCTCTTTATTTCAAGAGAGGGGGTACGAATTTAATAAATTACGTACAACTATGGATGAAATTCTACAGAAACGTTCAAGTATTTTTAGATCAATTATGGATTTCCCTATTTCAATAGTAGGAGATGCCAGGAAAGGAAATAGGGAGAAGGAGTTTGAAACACGCCTTATGTGTTCCCTGGAGACCAGTACTGATAGTTCTCTGATCAGACAAGTAATCACAGACAATTGGAAAATTATTGAAGGTAATGAGGAGATGAAAAAGACCTTGGGTGGTAGTCCCTCATTTGTATTCAGGAACCATAATAATCTAAAAGGGATCTTGGAAAGTAAAACTTCGATGGTTTCGAATTTTAACACTACTCAGACTGGGATGCACTGTTGCCATAGTTGCAACATGTGTCGATTCATTTCAGAGGGACCTTATATTAGAATAGAAAATATTGATCATACTTTTAGGGTCCCTGGGTATGTTAATTGTAAAACCAAGGGGGTGATTTATATTAGTCAATGTTCGGGTTGTCCTGCCTTTTACATTGGCATGACCACCCGTAGTTTGAACATCAGGATTAGAGAGCACCTTTACAGTATCAAAACAAAGGATGAGAACAACGCTCTTTATAAACAAACCAAAGTTTGTAGTTCATATAAAAAATTTTTATTTTCTGTCTTGGAAGTGGTAAGTTCTGATTTTAGAGCAGGAGACTATAAAAATTTTGTAGAGCAGCGTGAAACCATATGGCAGATTAAACTTAACGCTGACAAGTCTCCTGGCTTGAACGATTATATTAACATTAAATGTTTTTTAAAGTATAGAAAATTACAGATTAATAAGGAACTTGTTCCCTTAGATTTTTTTAACATTAGATGAATGAAGTTCTTCTGTTTTTTACATGTTTTAAATACTTAATCAATTGTTACTCTGGTGCTGTTCATCTTGCTTTCAGCTGGTTACTTTATTTTACTTGGTTATGAAATAGATCCTTACATATACATATATAAATATATATATATATATATATATATATATATATATATATATATATATATATATATATATATATATATATATATATATATATATATATATATATATATATATATATATATATATATATATATATATATATATATATATATATATAAATATATACACACATATATATACACACACACACACACACACACACACACACACACACACACACACACACACACACACACACACATATATACATACAAACATGCACACACACACATATATATATATATAACTATATATCTACGTGTGTGTGTTTGTGCATGTGCGTGTATGTGTCTATATGTTACACACACACACATACACACACACACTCACACACTCACACACATATACGTACAAACATGCACACACACATATATATATATATAAATATATATCTACGTATATGTGTTTGTGCATGTGCGTGTATGTGGCTATATGTTACACACACACACACACACACACACACACACACACACACACACACACACACACACACACACACAGACATACACACACATATATATGTAAAGTGCACACAGTGTGCACCTCATCATTGATTCACTTTAATTTTTTCCCACTTTTCTTGGTAAAGCTCAAAGTTCTGGCACACTAAGCAGGCCAGATTAACTTCTACTTCCCCAGCCAGAGACACTAGTTCTTTTGGAGGATGCCAAAGCACTAACAGGCAAACACAGATCTAAGGTCCTTCCAGTATGTCTCGACTTTGCTCCAGGGCCTCCTGCAACTGGGCCATGTTCGCTGTAACTCCAGTAGAACTTGTTACAAGGTTTTCCTTATAAGGGGCCTGAACCATCTTCATTGGCACCTCTTAACTTAGAAGGGAAAGCTGCAGGATCTAAACTAAAGGCTAAAGTCATAAACACTGCAGAACTGCCTTCTCAATAACTACCCTTTTTGCTTCCAAAATTACACAAATTGGCTCATCACTCACATTACTTATTTCTTTTACTTCAGGAAAATATATGAAGGATTCCCTTTTGCATGCAGCATGCAGGACTATGTCAAGGTCTGTGAACTGTGTATTGTGCAACTTATTTCTTGGCAAAGCTGTCCCAGAGGTACTATTTTTGGTATTCAGTTTCAGCACACACTACTGCTGTACTCGCTAAATACAGCAAGAAGGATATAATTCCCATGCATGTCATATCAAGAAGATTACTCCAAGCAAATAAATTCCACAACTCTTCAGATCACTTGAGCAGCAAAAGTTCCTCTGAGTAAGAGCTGTGTTTCACCATCCTTCATTTAATAGGCTGTGTCCACATCTTCTGTTTCTGTAACATCTCTTTCATTGTGAACTTTAGACCTTCTACTCCTCCTTACATACCCTTTGTTTATAGACATTTTTCTTTTTCATCTTGGGCACCACACATGTTCTCTGGCTCCTCAAAGTGACTAAGTTTATACCACACTTGCAGAGCTAAAGTGCTTCAGTTCCACACACAATTCCAATAACAGCATTGTTTTCAAATGTTGGTAATGTACTGAAGTCCGATTAGTGTCTGTTGATTTCACCCCTAACACTTTACACACAGTGCAGCTGCCTCCTTAACCGCACCTTGGTGATGTCTCTGAGTCACAGGGTGTCATTGATGCCTGAGTGCATTCATCAGAGCCCCCATTGTTGCATGCACTCATCAGAGCCCCCATGGCTACATGCACTTATCAGAGCACGTGCTGACAACTTTCTGTCTCCAAAAGTATGAACCACGGTGCTATCAAAATAACCTTCAGTTTCCACCTACAACACTTTCAATTAATTTCTGTGATAATATGGTTCAAGCTGTGCACAAAGACATGTGTTTGGAGTGTTTCTCCTCGGGCCTCTGCTGAAAATTGGCTCATCCCAAGTCGGATCTTTCCCAGTTAACAAATGTAAAATAAATAAAAGTTTTATTTTAAATTTTATAGCACGAACACTGATAGACATTTGCTAAAGAAAGCAATATAGTCTCAGAATAAAAACACTTAGCATTAAAACTTCTCTGCCATTGAAACTCGCATTCATTGAAACAGCACTGAAAGTCACATTCAAAGAAAATGCACCTGGACAGTGGCAGTAAAGTTTACCTTTGGGTGTTTTCAAATCATAGGCCCCTTGCATAGATATTTAGGACCATGCATACACACGTGTTCTTTAATTCACCTTCCTAATTGCATTAAATTATATTCCTTGTATAATACAGCACACTTGTTACAGAGTGTTTTAAATGTATTGTTTTGAACATTTTTCCAGTAACCAATGAAAAAAAAATGTATGCACCAATAATGACAAAAAGTTCCAATTCAGAACATTTCCATCATAAAAGTCTATTCAAACTTCTGTCACCACAATCCACACATACCCCTCCTCCTCTTAGAGTAAGAAATCTGGATAAAGCCATAAATAAAAGTGGGATATAGGCCCAAAAATAAGGACAATTTGTAAATCTTGCTCTTACAAATTCAGAAAGTTGATGGAATAACAGGTTTTTCAATAGCATGAATTTTTTTGAAGGGTATGTAGTCACATCTGTCATTATTTTCTAACTTCAATCCTTAATGATTTGCCACTAATTTGCCAGAAAACCACAATTTTATGAATAACAGACCAAAAATATGTGGTAAATATCTGGACATTCTGTAAAAATCTGAACAGTTGAGAGGTATGCCACCAATATCAGTAAATATGCACAATTACTGCAGATGTAAAACTCATCTAAATAATTCCACATTACAGAGATCTGTAACTAATGAAAAGGTTGCTGCTAGCAAACAACTTTGTATTTCATTGTTTCAGCTACAAATAAAGTGCCTGTTGCCCTTGAGGAATAAATTGCATATGTTACATTAAAAAAATGATAACCTGCTAATATTGCAATAGGGAATGGATGACAAACTGACAACATGTTCACAGTTTCTAGGCATCTCATCCAAAACAGGAAATTTTCAGGACTGCAGCACCCCACTCCCTTTAAAGTACAATACAATGTAAGTCTTGAACTTTTTAATGTAATTTAATAGTATTAAAACAGAACACACAATTTAATTTATTAATGTGTTTCCCAGGTAAGCAAACTGCTCATAACAGACCCTTTTCAGTCATAACCTGGCACGCAAGGGTAAACAGAAAATATATAGGCACCTTAGAATAATCAGTCAACAAGCATGTTTTGAAGGAAAATAGAGTATCCATTAAAAGCCCACACAGAATTAGGAAGATCATACAAGTCCCAAACTTGAAATGACTAGAGATAAGGATTGAACCCCAAACCTTTGAGATGTGAGGCAGAGTTCTTAACCACTGATCCACCATATACTGACAGGGAAATTTGCAATCCCCTAACTGGTCTACAGCAATCTGTGAATATGCCCAACTACGTGCAAGTCCTGCAATGGACCTGCATCCCATAGCAAATTGCTTTTCTGACTAAGTTCTTCCTAATGCTTGCTAGGATGAGCTTTGGTTCCCCAAGACCTTCAATAGCAGGTATTAAAAAATCAAAGTATTGCAAAAAAGAATGAACAATGAATTCAGCAAACAATACAGGTCAATTACTAACCTTTTTAACATACACTAAACTGCCAAAGGCATTTCTCTCTCAAGATCATTACATGAAATAGTTTAAACATCTGTATTCTGCTCCAAAAAGCATATTTTCATATAGTGCAATGCCTCTTTTGCACAGATATGTGGCAAAATATCAAATGATGCAACATTAGGCTGTAAAATATCAAATTTAAAACTTCTGTTCATTCAAGATCAGACACAAAAGCAGTCAAATCTACCTTTAGTCAGTCAGATTTAACGGCAAACAAATTCATTGAAAGTGAAGTATTCGAATCACTGTTGTAAGCTTAGTAAGCAGGTTTTAAGCACTGTAGGAAACATCTCTCCCTCTATGATATGTTTTTTCTCATCCTCCCCTAAACAGCTCTTTCAAGGCCCAAAGTGCTTTTTGAACTTGGACAATATGGAGGTCAGTCAAGGATTTATCCCTCCGAGTGACAGAGCTGGGTTTCCCCTTTTATTTTTTTATTTGCATCAGAATATTGTCCATCTTTTTACCATTCTACAGGCATTGCATTTAGTATCTTGTGGAACAGCTTAGGAAACTGCATTAGCAGTCTACTGACATTAATGGATTATTATGCTTGGTAAAGATGAGAATATAATGAAGACTGAGATCATTTCTAGAACAAGTATTCTTTAGTGTATAATGTTTCACCAACTAAACTCTATCTATTTTTATTTTGTCATCCATTCTTTAAGGTCATCCAACAGTTTTATTAAATATCTTGTTTTTTTTCCATCACTCTCTTAGACATACATCATAAAATGTCATTTAGAAGTCCTGGGAACCCCCCTCTGCAAGATCCAAGAGCATTCATTAAAATATGTACTAATCAAAAGGAAGCCCTAATATTGTCATGGACCTATAAATTAATAACATCTGGATTTTTAGTGGGCTTTTCACCCCTCTCTGTACATACGTACGCACTTACACCCATACATGCAATACACATTCCTCCCAGTCAAACTATTTTATCACACAAACTCAAAAAGGAAAAATATGAGAAAAACATTTAACACTTAAGCGTCTTGCCTTTCCCTCGTTCCAATATCAATTAAAATAACCCAGTAATCTTTCAATTACAGTGTCTGAGTACTGCTTTACTGAGCATTGTCAAATATTAGCTTCCCTAAGAAGAAACCAGAGATCTCACTAAAGTCCCACACAGGCACAGCCCAGGAAAACATAGAGATGCCACACATAAGGCACTGCATCTAAGCCCTGAACCAGTAAACCAAGTGTTGTAACTTCCCCAACCAGCAGTTGTAGCCATGAGGTCTGATGCCATGTAATAAATTCCTTTTTGCTAGCAGCCCACACAGACAAGTTACCAAACATTACAGTATTCTTAAGATGTTCCACAAAAATCGCACAGCCATAAACACTGCCCAAAAATATCTAGTTGCTACTGCACATTAAAAGTAGCATACATTTAGTTTCAGAAATTCAAATTATTCCACAGTGCAATCATAAATTTGGTTCAAATGTTCAGAGTGTGTTTATTATTTATTATTATATTTATTATTGTCCTAGTCTGTACTTGTTCAACTGCAAACAAACTGCAAGGGGTAAAGTTAAATTAGTGCAGGTCAAGTAGCGCATATGTGCCTTAGAGTCTCCACCCCAGCTACTTACTCACACACACTCATAGTCTCACAGCCACTTATTAATGCATGGTCATTGGTCACATAAATAAAATAAATAGTGAGCAACTCAAAATATATGCTTACTTGTTGCAGTTTGCCGAATAATCCAAATCCAGACCAGAGACCAGTAATATAATAATCACTTAGCTGTCAGCACCCTCGGCTCCTAAACAAGTTAACATGGATCCACTCAGTTCCTGGGACGAGGGAAGAGTAACACTTTACCATTTGAAATTAAATATTCACATATGGATGTGGACATCAACAATGGACATCAACAGTCTGTGTAACAAGGCACAGGCCTGATCAGAATGGACGAGAAAAGTGCCGCCTGGGGCGAAACGCCCCTCACACACCCCTAGCTACACCACTGCACATCTTATTTTCCCAATATTACAGCTGCTTCTGAAACTCGGTTCACACAAGATAATCAGACTAAGGAACTGCTGCACCAGTTATAACATCTTAAACTCTAACAGGAATCATAAAGGAGACAATGGTGCTGCCACTTCATCACTCTGACCTAACCTGCTCCTTACATGACAAACCTATTGCCTAATGCATACAACAGAATTGTATTTATTATTCAGGGCAAAATCAGCAAAGCCAAATTGTTGCTTGTACTACATTCCTCTTCACTCCCAAGTTTCAGTAACAAAGTCCCTATTTCAGTGTGAAACGTGGCAAATGATAGGTGATCTGAATATTGAATGGAAAGGTATCAAAGGATGAGTACAGTTATTAATCACTATACATTTTTGTCCTGTACAACTTAATTTTCTTACTGCAACATATGATAAACGTGATAAACATTAACTTCCCTTTTCCATGGTTCCAATAACTGCCTGGAAACTAGCCAGCCAGCTAACAGCACTGGTCTATCTGTTTTAATTCCCTGGAAATCAGCCCCTTCCTTGGGCAAGGACTTCAGCACTGTCTCCAGCAAACTGTCAAGGCAACTGAAGTGTCATAGATAGATGTCATTAGTTTTTCCCAGCAATGGTTCTACTTGTTTTGTAGAAAGCTGTTTAATATACAGTTACTTTACTGCATGAAATTTCTAATACCTAGTATCCTTACAGTTATCTTTTCCACAGTGACTTTGTTGCACTATTATCAATACTACTTACTAGCATTCTGTTACTGCCAACTTTGCATTGATAAATCTCAGGTGCACATACACCCACTGATTTGCTAATGCTCCAAATGATTGTGCTCCCCTCCCACCCCAAATTCCCCAGCTAACCCCCCAACCCTTGGTTTTACACCTATACACCCACATTTTACAACACTTTCATACTCTCTGGAAACCAAACAATCACATTTTCTCACACACTTATCTGTTAACTCATTATGCAACACATGCATCTCGCATTTTTTCTTATTACACATCTGTAGTTTCACAATATCAGTCACCTCACATCCATCAAAACATTAGATATAACACTCCTGTCTTATACCACAACCACCACTACACAAACTAGCACAAAGCATTTATGGACCTTACCAAAATGTGGAATTTCTCCACTTAAAGATGGAAACCCAAAATCTGTTCCTTTCAGCCACTACATAATTATTCCCCATGATAAGGTTTGTGGAAATCTCATAAACATATCATAATTCTAATTACTACTGCAGTAGTTATGATATTCATGTAAATCCCAAACCTGCTCCTACTCTTACCCCATTTGAGAATCTCTATACAGCATCATTGAACATATGAAGTATTAATAATAAATGACCACAACTGGAAACATGGGTTTCAGCTCACAATCCCTCTGTTTTAGTTATATCAGAGTTCTAGTTTAATGACTCCTTCTCAATAGCCCCTTATTACACTTGTTTTATAGACAACGGACCAGGCCCAAAACTGAAGAGGGGGTCTATCCAAAATAATTAAATGTTTCCCCTAAATTTATAACCAATAGTGAGTCATATTCAGATAAGTTCACTAGACATTGTGGCGGTGCATAGGCTCATGCTAGGTTATTAGTCTGTGGATTATTGCAAGCCTAGTCAGTAATCATAGGTTAGAATCAAACCTTGTACCTTGTATCTTTCAGATAAAGCCCTTAACCATTATGTCAATCCTCCCCCTGGCAAACTGCACGAGAACTATGCGAAGAGATATACATGGCTTCCAAATATGCAACAAAGTCCAGAAAGTTAAGGATTTTTATAGGTTCGTAGGTAAGTACTAGGCCAGCTGCCTAGCCAATTTCCCTTAGTGAAAATCAAACCCTGTAACTCTTGCCTGTGAGGTAAATAGCTTAACCATTATATCAACACACCCTTTCTTTACAGTTGTAGCTATAACTTGGGGGAGGGCTCACTAAATTCTCTACTGCATAGTGCAGTTAGAAAATGGATTGCAAAACATTTTTTTCACTTATTAAGGACACCAGACTTCTTATTACTTGTGACAGTCTTAACCATAACTGGAAATTTAAAAGGCTACTCCGTCGTCTATATCTGACTCAAATGGTCAAAGAAAGTACCTGGTTCAACCCAGACTGTGACTTCTCTTCTAGCCTGAACATGCTTATATCAGCTATCCCTAACTCATCTAATAATTTTACCCATTAATCTCAGAGATTATAATCCTATCATATCATATCATATTGGTCCTTCAAGACTCCAAAGGTACCACAAATATTGATATCTACCTGCTCTTTTGTTAGCAATTTTAACAGTCTTCCTGAACATACCTCTCAGCCTCTTAACACAACAAATCTGAACAAAGCCTGACAGAATGGGGGGGACAAAGGCCCAAAAATAGGGACAGATTTTAAATATTGCTCTTATAAACAGAAAGTTGCTAGAATAACAGGATTTGTCTTAGCATGCATTTTTCTGAAGAATATAAAGTCTGAAACACAGATATATATATCATTATTTAGTGACCTAAATCCTCAGATCGTCCTAGTGATTTGCCAGAAAAATCACAACTTTTATGAAGAACAGACCAAAAAATATGAGGCAAAAATCTGGACATTCTGCAAAAAAAATGGACAGTTGAGAGGTATGTTCTTGAAACAGAACTGACTGTCTGGTCAGATGTATATAACTGCACAGACCCCACTTCAGCCTTAGCAATATTCTATAATTTACCTCAGACTTAGCATTATTCTTTAATTTACAAACAAACACACACAATGAACCACTGCACATATCAAAATGTTTCTTAAGTCTTCTCCCACTCCCTGAATCTCAGAAGACGTAAGTGCAGCAATTAAGAACAGAAATAACATCTGGAAATTCTGGAAAAAAAAAGATATGTTTAATATCTCAAAACAAAGGTTCAATGAAGCAAACTGCAGCATCAGGATTCTGAGTACTGAAGCTAAAACACAATTCTATCACAATCCGACATCTAAGCAACCAAAAAATATCTAGCACACAATTAAATATTTTAAATACAGAAAATTATTTCCAAAAGCACATGCTACATCCAATTTAATTCCAGAACTATTAAAGGCTGTACATGAGAAAATCACTACATCCACAGCTCCCCATCTGATGCATTACACAAACCCTCTGACTATTCTCATTTCTATTTCAAAGCTATGCTTGCAAGTAAAGTGAAAAATACTTTTAATCCACAGACTATAAATACCACACACTATTCACTCCAAACTGTCAGTGGTACAAGTAACTCATTCACCTTTGGTGCTCAAAGACCAGAAATCTGTGGGTTCTATTCCCACTTCAGGTGACTGGATTGCTGACACTGTAGATGAGATATTAAACCAAGGTCTCAGCTGCTTGAGCTGGTGATAGCTCAAGTGGATGTAAAAGATTCCATGGCACTTAAAAAGAGCAGAGGTCCTTTATTAAAATTTACATACTTATTTACACGTATACATACTTGTTGCCTCACAGCAAGAGGTTCTCCCGTTCGATTCTTGGCTGGAGTGCGGGGAGTGCCTTCTGTGTGGAGTCTGCATGTCCTCCCCACAGTTGAGTGGTCGTTCGAAAGACATGCATAAATGGGCGTGCCTTCATTGAAGGTTGAACGTCGAGCTGGCACCTTGGCGTTCGTGAAAATCTACTGCCAATCATTAGCGGACCGGAGTTCCGCTGTGGCGGCCCCTAACCGGGAAAAGCCGAAAGACAACAACAACAACATACATATTTACAACATATACACTATATACAATCTATACATTTTTTACATTTTTTCAAAAGAATAAAGCAAACACAATAATATTTTTTTCTGATCCCCACTCCAACAAACAAAACCTTATTTTTTATTACCATAGCCAAATGCTACTTTCTATTAAACATAACTTTATTCACCCTTTGATTCCATATTATCCATATAAAACAAAAACATTTTTCTATCAATTTTATTAACATAATTTCTACTTTTATTCTTATAATATCCATATCTATACTACTTACTTCTGTAAATCCCTTCACATAACTTGAATCTATAATCTTTTACATTTTTACTGCTTTGCATCTCAAAAAAAAAAAAAACATGTTCACCGGTGTTGAATTCCCACAGTACAAACAAATTGTATCTTTCTTACATTTATAAGACATATTCACCTTTACTGGCAATGTTTGTATTGTCAGTCTCCATAGAAAATCTTGGCAATCTATTATTTTTACATCTTACTATTCTTGCTTGTATAGCACTCCTTTTTTCTTTATGTAATCCTTTCCATGAATATATTCGAAAATACATTTCCATAATATTATTATACCACACTTTTCTCCTCTTTTCCATGTTTTTACCTTCATTTTCCATAACCACAACATAATTTTATACTGATAATGCTCTAATTCTCTATTACAGCAACCTTTCCTTCTTTAAAAAAAATAACCATTCCATTTTATACTTTAGACAATATCTATGTAAAAGTGGAATCATTGTTGTTCTTTTAACATTTCATTACTCTATACAAATTCAAAGAAGCAATATAAACTATTGGATTTATTAACCCTAAACCTCATTTTTCTTTATGCACATATAAAATCACACTTTTCACTGGATTTAACCTAGATCCCCAAATAAATTAAAAAATAATAGTATACACCTCTTTTTCGAAAATCAACAGTAAACTAAAACCCCCTGCAAAATATGTAAATCTAGTTAACAAGACAGAGTTAATTAAATATACATTTTTGTGAAACGAAGATTTCCAAAATAGACATGTAGTTCTCATTTTCTCTATTTTTTCTTTCCATACTGTATCTATACTGTCTTGCTTTCCAAACCATATTCCAAGAATTTTAACCTTTTTCATAGCAAATTTAATCCCCCCAATCAACTGTTCAGATCCTAATCCTTGACGTTTTTCTTTATCGAAAAACCTATCATACGAATAGTTTCCTGTAAATATTTTATCACACTGCTCATAGCTATTTTATCCCTAGCAATAATATCATCTGCATAAGTTAGCAGAATTTGCAACTTTACCCCTTATTTTGAAATATAACACATCAATTCTATTTCTGTATTCATATGTACAGAAATTATATTCATCACTAACACAAATAATATACCACTCAACAGACAACCTTGTCTAATCCCTTTCTCAAGCTATATATCTTCACTAAGCCACCCATTTAGTAATTCTTTAACTATATTATACCAGTAACCTGTAATACAGACATTTACTATATTTTCACTTATGTTATAAACTTCAAATATCTCCCTTAACACTGGATAATGAACTGAATCAAAAGTTCTACTTAAATCCCCTACCATTAATTTTGCATTTACATTCCTGTACAATATGTCATCCACTACTTCCATAATTGTCAACAATAAATCCTGAATCATTTTCCCTTTTATACCATATACATGCCCTTTTACAACTTTACTTACTTATCCTCCATACTTTATTGTAAAATTTTCATAAGAAAATTGTAATCTGCATTATTTAATACTACTGGTCTCCAGTTCTGTACCTATATACATCTAATTACACCATTGCACAACTTTTTATATGTAAAATCTTTATCTAACCATTCATTTAATACTCTTGTAAAGCCTTTTTTTATTGATCCATTGTTATGTCTTTATACATCCTACATTCTATTCCATCCAGTCCTGCTACCAAATCTAAATTCTCTACATTTAAAACTTGATCAAGTTCTTGCATTTTAATTTTTCTTTCTATATCTTTATTGTCTTTATCAGACACTGAACACACTTTCCATTTTTTTTACAAATTTTTATAACATGCGTTCTTTGTGGGCTGTCTCAAATTGCAATTAAAACCCCCTGCAGTAATCTCCATATTAATTATTACATAGTGTATAATGAATATGTTTCTAAACATTTTTTCTCTCTGTTTTAGATACACATGCATAAATATCAACAATTCTAATAACTTGATTCCTCCACCTTACATCAACTGTGGTTTTACCTGTTCTAACAAAAGTAGTATCTAACAGTTTTATTGTCTCTCTATAAAACATAAGAATGCCTGAAAAAGTCTCCTTCCCAAAATTCCAAGTCATCTTTTTTTCCCATCATACTTCTATCTGATTTCTTTCAACTTGTGACAAAAATCTGATATCTTCTAAAATACTCATATCACATTCGTTTACTGCACTATTCCAAAATTCCTATTCTTGTCTCTAACTTTTCCAAACTATTAATGTTAAGGGTTAGAATTTTCCTTTATATAATCACCCTTTTCCCTTCTTTTTTCTTTTTTAAGTCCCTCTATAACCTTCGTTTTCCACTCTTGTACTATTTTACCAATGGTATTTCATTTTTGCGTGACCATATTCCATTTAACCTCATCACTATCACTCAACCCTAACTATTCTTCCTCAATTCTTTCCATATTTGCATCTTCCTTCATATTAACATTTTGTATCACTTCTTCTCTATCCATAACATTTATTATTTATTTTTGTTTCCACTGTTTCTAATTCTTTTTTTTACCTTGCTCTGTTACCAACTCTATTGTTTCCACTTCTACTTCTTTTCCTTTTTCTTCATAATCTGCCCCCAAATGACTCACTTTATTATACTTATAACATTTCAGTTCACAGTTCCTTGCATTATGTCCTATTTACCCACATGTAAAATATCTTCTTTTGGCACAGTTCTTAATTAAATGATCGTTTTTTCCAAACAAAAACATATTTTTGGCTGTGCCCAATATTTTGCCATGCCTCTGTCACCTTCAACATTTGCGTGGGATATGCAGAATATTCTCTTTATCTAATTTTGACATCACATTGCAATCACACGCCCCATCCACAAACCTCTGTTATCATATACTTTAGATAAACTCAATACATCTTTGCACTTTTAATAAATGTTCTTTTAAAGTTTCTTTTTCTACTTCAGTCTTAAACTGAATGCTAATTTTCTGCTTAGTTTCCCTGTAAAAGGGCTTACACACATACAAATTCCACAGAGAACAACCTTTCTTTTTTTCATATTCTGCTAGGAATTTTTCCAGTCTTTGACCAGTCTCAAAAATAATGTCACAAAGAGTTGTTCTATTGATATGTATAAACACTCTTACCTCATTAGGTTTCATTCCTAGTATTGTAATAACTTCATCCCATACCTTATATCTGTCCAAATCTGATTCTTCCTTCTTCTCAATCCAAAAATGAAAAAGTCTCTTTTTTCTTAAACTCACATCTTTTTCTTCTTTCTTGCTTTCCTTCTCCACTTTAACCACCTCCGCATATGATTTTCTCTCAACCTGTCTCACTTCAATTTACTGCATATCTTCCTTCTGAATTTTTCCATCAGTTCTCCCCATGACATGTCTTTACCACCCTCTGGTTCACTCATGTTGACTAATTACATCAATAAGTCATCTCACAACCCTCCCGGCCAGAAGGTTGTAACAGCAAATTCTTGTGTTCTAACCTCTTCATCAAAGAGGTTTTGCTAAAACAAATCTTCTGAGTCTATTATCACTGGTTCTGTCTCCTTAAGCTACCCTTGAAAAGGCTCAACTGCCTTTTCTGATTCCTTCACCATACCATCATTTTTAATTGGTGTCTCCTCGAGTTCTGCTACCTTGTTTGATAAATTCACTACTTCGGCTTTTTGACTAACATCACCATAAACACTTACAACCTCCACACACTCCTTTCCTCCTTTCATATTCACAAATCTCTCTTCCTGCTTCTCCAAGTTGCCTCTGCGCTCGGGAATGGAAGCAAGAATTGTCACAAAGGAAAGCGTTCCCATATGAAAAGAGTAGGGGGTCTTTATTAAAATATACATACTTATTCACAAATGTATAATATTTACATTATACACAATATCTACAATATACTTATTAATTACATTTTCCCCGACACATATACAATATTCATTTTTTGCTTTCCGACCCCCACTATAACTTCCACAACCAAAACCTTATTTTCTTTAACATCATAGCCAAGTCCAATTTTTGATTAAACATAATTTTCTTCACCCTTTGATTCCAAATTATCCGTATAATACAAAACATTCTTCTATCAGTTTTCTTAACATAATTTTTACTTTTATTTTTATAATGTCCAAATTCTATCATGCTCATATTTATACTACTTACTTATTTAAATCCCTCCATACAATTCCAATCTAAAATCTTTTCCCATAACCTTTTAAGTCTTTTACATCCCCAAAAGACATGCTCAGCAGTTTCAAATTCTCCACAATACAAACACATCCTATCTTTTCTACTTTTATGTCATATTTCCCTTCCCTAGTAATTTTTGTATCGCCAGTCTCCATAAAAAAATGGCCATCTATCATTTCTTTACATTTTAGTATTCTTGCTTGTACTGCTTTCTTTATTTCTTCATGCAACCCTTTCCATGGATATATCCAAAAATAGTTTTCCATAATGTTATTGTACCATACTTTCCTTCCCTTTTCAGTCACTTTGACATTTCTTTTTCATAAGATGATTTTATCTTCACAGTTCTCTATTTCTTTGTTCATGAAAATTTTGTAATCCATATTATTTAATACTATTGGTCTCCAATTCTGTAATTCTCTTTTATCACCTTTTTCCCAAGTAAATCTAACTACACCCCTACATAATTTTTATACATACATCCTTTATCCAGCCATTCATTTATTACACTTATAAACCATTCTTTTTGAACCACTGTCATATCCTTATACATAAAAATCAAAATGGATGGTTTTATACCATAATAGTAGTCACATGGTCCACAACACTAATTAGATGCTTGCCACTGAAACCATTCTTAAAAAGACAGTAAACAATAACTAAGAAATTTTTTACAAGAACTAAACTTTAAATATCAGTGATAAAAAGATGAGCCAATATATATATATATATATATATATATATATATATATATATATATATATATATAGACACATTGTCGAAACAACTTCCGTGGACTCCAAACTGTTACTTCTTAAAACCACGAACCAAATATTCCAAATCTTAAAATCTCACCCCCTTTTATGGCCCATGGTAGTACTTATTTCATGTGTGGAGCAGTCGGAAATGTCAACATTCCCTGTTTTGTTTGGCTTTCTGACATGTCGGCAGTACAGAATTCATGGAAACGGTTCGATTATGTGCACATTCAAGGATGTGCTCTTGACATTATGAAGGTAAACCTATACACACACACACACAAACACACACACACACACACACACACACACACACACACACACACAAATACACTTATTAAAACATGAATAGTCTAGTACAACAATATTAAACGCCAAAGAAAAGCAGCCTTCAGTTTTAAAACAATGCTGACTTGAAGTTGCTTCATTTAGCTCAGGAAAAACAGTGGCATTACTTTTCAGCTGCCACTGAAATTCTCTATATTTTAAGAAATCCTCAGCAGGTCCTCCCCTTTCCCACAAGTTCACGCGGTCAAGGACAAAGAATTTGAAGGTGTGGGAGCTGTGTCCCTTATTGTGTTTATATAGGGCATTTCTTTCACCATTCTTTTTTATATCATAATAATGCAGATATATTTCAGCCCTTAGGGTCCTTTTTGTTCTCCCTGTATAGAACCCATCACATGACTGGCACTTTGCCACATAAACCACAGCATTACTACCACAGTCAAATTTCTGTTTAGGTATTACTTTTCTACAATTCTCAAGTATAAAACTAGTACCCTTCAAATTTAAACATTTTTTTGAGTGAAATTTTGATTGATGTTAAAAATAAAAGAACTTCAAGGTACTTCAGCCAACTGCTTGGAGGGGTGACTGGGTTAGGACCCTTGATCAACAATAAGACAAACGTGACAATCCAAGGGGAATACAACAAAGCAGTAGTCTTGCCCTTTAATATAGATTTTTTTCAACAACAAATCCATCACAGAAAATAAATGGAGTATGTTTTGTATAGACCAGGAATACACTAGGGTGGTAGGTGTGACCCCTAAAACTGTATACAAGAAGGACACTTGTTTCAAATCTTTATTAAAAGGACTAATACCTTAAGGGGAAAAGGCAAAGTGTCAAAGTGTGGTCACTGATCCCGATTTTGTTTCAGTTGGGAGGGTACTAGTTTTATACTTGAGAATTTATAAAACTAGTTTTATACTTGAGCCCAGATAGTGGCTTAAAAGGGTCTTGTATCAGTCCATTTCATATAGTTAGCAAACAATAAAGAAGCACTGAACTCTTTGATCAGTAAAGTACTATAAAACTGATCATGACATCTGGTACTGGCAGCATCAACAATGTTGCTGTGATGGCTGACACTTGTACTAACCCACTGTCCTATTTTTTTGCTTCCTGGTCGCACAAAAAGATGCATAAAACCTGATCCTGGTGTGTAATAATGTTTTACACTCCATGAATGTAGAACAGCTGAAGCAGATAACCCTGGAAGAGGCAATATGATACTTTAGTAACATTTTTCTGCAGATACTCTACAGTAAGCTTCCACTACAGCAGTACAGAATTAAAACTTCACATCTCCCCTGGATCACTCCAAAAACTTAAAGCTACAGGAACATCTCTGGGCTATTTTCCACCAAATTAAATCAATTGATAACCTTCAATGATTTCATAATGTTAGAAATTAGGTTAAGATCACTATACTTAGTAGCAAAGAAATTATTTTCTGGATCAATAGACACAATTATCAAAAAAATCCGGAATATTCTGCAATACCACTGACCAGTTCCCTGAAACCAGGCCACACGTCCACCCCTTCCCTACATACTGAACTACACCTACAAATGTCACCTGTTCTGCAGAGATTCAATTCAACAAACCGCCTGTAAATATCATCAATACATCTCTACTTCGCAATGTCTCTGTCTTGGTTTTACATTTCAGTCCATCACCCCTACAAGTCCATAAACTTCTTTGTAAACTGAAATGTGGATCGGACTCTACTGACAGTTTAGCCTCAGAGTTCTTGAATGTTGCAACCAGGTCTACACCCTACCTCACGTCAGTACTAATAAACCACTCAAATAAGAAAGGGTGCCTCCACTCTGGAAACAGGCCATAATGGTTCCCCTATATAAATAGATAACATCTAATCTACAACTGCCCACTTGTCTGTTGTCAAGCATTCTATAACATGCACATATGCTCAGTTCTCTTAACACCTTGTTAATAATATTCTCATGTCTAGCACAGAGAATGGCTTTAGATCTGATCAAGGTCCAATGGGCTTAACTTGATACCACCGAGTACCTTCACGTGCACATTAACTGTAACAAAGCTGTCAGCTTGTTTTCATTAGATGTTTCTAAGGCATCTGATATAATCACCCAACATGATATTCTGGGATTTCCAGATTCATAACTGTCCCACAGTGCCTGTAGATGGTTCATTAGCCACCTTGAAGAACATTTCATAAAATGGGTAGCTCCCCCCCCCACTTAAGTGTAACCCTAGATGTTCCAACAACACTGAGTTCCTGGACACTTTCTCTTCACTGTATTCATTAAATAAACAATACTACACTGCAATGAAGCCAAACGTTTTCAGTATTTCTGATTATTTCATCCTCTTCCTCCCAGGTGACACTATTGTTGTCATTAACTTTAAACTGCACAACACTTTCAACTCCATACAATCCTGAATATGTTTTTTCTGTTACATAATCTACTTTTTCTTTCTATAATTGTTATTCCTGAAAAATGTCTTCTGTTTTGTATTACAATCTGATTTTCTTTCTAATGATTTTGTCTGCATAGGTGACTAAACATAAACATGTAAATAAACTTGAAACTTGTACATCTGGGCCATGTGTCAGCATTAGTAAAACTAAAGCAACACTCTTTACTTGCAGAGATCCCAAAAGCTATCATTCAATGACTGAAGCAGTTTCTCTACATTTTTTGGACTCACCACTGATAATCAACACATTTGTTAAGCATTAAGGTACTGTCTTAATTTTGCCCAATACGAACTTCACACATCCTTCTGTGGAGTGGGCCTTTCTTACCACAAATTCTCAGCTCTCTGCTACATCAGTACACTTCTGCATCCCATTCCTCCTCTGTATATCTACTCACTAACATTCAGGCTACCCCTCTTCACAAACTAGAACACGACCATACAAGGATTTTAAGATTTACAGTACTTCATACTAGAACCTCCACTGTTCATCACACTGCATTCTGCATGGTTTTAAGTCATTTAACATCTGTTCATAATTCCATAAACTACTAAATTACCTAAATGCCCCTGATTTGACAGTGTTTTTGAGTGACATAAACCCTATCTTAACCTTAAGTGGCCTCAAAGGCTTCTCACATTTACTAATTAAATCTAAGAATAGATTTGGTGATTCAGATTTCTCTGCCCAAGTTGACAGGCACTGAACCAGACTTTCATAATACAGCAAATGTATTTATAATATGCATTCACAAATGTCACTGTGGAGTTAAGTGATAGTTTTATGACTGCAGAAGCACATTCTAATTAGATTTTTTAAATTTCCTCCAGTTATGGAGGCTATATCAAGTACATGGTAGTAACACAGAAACCAGTGATTTACACTGATTTCTGATTATCAGGTGTTGCTTATTTTGTTCATCCTACTTTCTGATGTTCAATATACGTTATTTTTAACTGACAGTTCTACTAAAGTAGTTTAAAATAGAGCTGAGAACCAGATATAAAGAACATTCCACAGTTCAGCTCTGTTTCTTTGCACAAGAACCACAGACAAAGACAAAAATAATGGAGAACAAAGGACCAGAATCTAGGACAATTTTTAAATACTATAATTCAGTTAAAAAGTTAATGCGAAAAATATTTAGCACCAATGTGCAATTTCTAAACAATAAAAATTAGGAAACTATTGGCTAGCATTACTGACTGACTGTAATCCGGAAGACAACATTTTATGAGGGGCAGGGCAAAAATATAAAAATCAGGGATGTTATGCAAAATCAGGGGCAATTTAGAGCTAAACATTTCACATGGATACAAGGTGCAGGACTTGGCAAATAAAATAATTTACCACAAATGCCACTATGAATTTTTGTATGGGAATGATGTAATACTAAATCATACTGTTTGTCAAGCAAGTGAAAATATAAAATATTAAATAGTCAGTGAGTGCATGTGTGTTTGCGTGTTTTTCCTCAACACTATGTTTCTTTATGATTTTTTAACATGTAGTATTTATAGCTCACAACTTGCAATAACTTGAAATAGAAATGATGAGAAGAATATTGCTTTTTATATATTTTTGGTACTTATGTATTATCGCAACCAGATTTTCATGGTTGCGAAATGCACATACCACCACAAATAAGAGTACATGAAGCAATCGAAATTGTCTTTGTAAATGTGTAGTAGTGCCCCAAAACTTTACATTTACTGTAAAGTGGTGTTCAGAGTGTGTTTTGCTGGGGAATAACTTCAGATTACCTTCGGGAACAGAGACAGTGGAGAAAACCATCTTCCTGTTTTTTTTTTTGCATGCATTACATAGGCACGCTACACTTTTCATGACAGCTATCATACTATCGTTTGTCTCATTTTGAACCTGCAGAAGAAATTCTTCAGAGAAGTAAAACACAATCACTGAGAAATTGTTTAACCCACACTTGCTTACTTTTATCCATTATTTTATTTACAAATTGTTAAAAAAATAAATGTCACTAAAACCATCACTACTATGTCTGTGTTTTCCTTCTCTGAAGGATTCCTTCCACACAGTGAATGCAATCCGTCCATCACACCGACAGCAGGCATGACAATGCAAGCATGCAAAAAACAGGAAGAGGGCTTTCTCCACTGTTTTTGTTCCCAAAGGCAATCTGAAATTATTCCCCAGCAATACACACTCTGAATGCCACTTTACACTGTTTCATGGCCTCGTTTCTACCGAAATAAGCGAAAGTCACAACCGTGAAAATCTGGTTGCGATAATACAAAATGCCATATTTTTATTTATTTCCTGGGATTAAATGTTACACATTTCTATAGACACTGAAGTAGAAATACTGTATCCCATTCTCTGTTATTATTAGGGCATTTGAACAGGCAATATAATTACAGACTGTAGCACACAAAGTACATTAAGTGTCGCTCTGTGTGCACGTATGCAGGAAAGAAGGCTACTGGACAACTTGTGTATCTGGTTGATGCAAATATTTATCTTACTAGCACAGTGGCTTGCATCCACATGCTGAATCAACTGCAATCTAATTAGTACAGACAGTAAAACTGTAGATGGCTTATTATCAAGCCTTAAAGCGCTCCTAACTTTGGAAATGTAGTTTTGTTACATGGACTTGTGCCAGACAGCTGTCTCTGATCTGCTGCAGGCTGTACAAGAGAATCGGGTGGGATGGTTTCCAACATTGAAAGCTTCAGAGAAGTCTAAACATAATGATACAGTGCTGTGCCTTTTACCACAATTGCTAACAATATATATTCTACTAATCTGATCCTTCCAATAGAACAAGGTGGTTTAGGATTACCTGATTTGAAGGGATATTTTAGAGCTACACTGTTAAGGCTCATATACATAACACAAGCAGAAAGCTATAATTCATGTGGATAAGGATGACGAAACAAAGTGGGGGGATTCAAGAAATAAGGACAGAGTGGGATTTTGGATGCAGCTCATTAAGGAGAATAACAACAGCAATACAGAGTATTATATCCATTAAGTAATAGAAAGTATTCTAAGAAGTAAGCCAACAAAAGAACGAAGGAAGGAGATTCTGCTGATACAGACTGCAATTAGGAGTACAGAGAATAGCAGAAAAGGCAAGAAAGGGTTGTAATTTACTGGAGAAAAATGTCAAAGGAACGAAAGTACTGGAAGCAAATAACTAGAGAGGGAAAGGAAACAGAGTGGGAAGAGGTCAAGAAGACATCTGGACTGCAGGTTAAAGATTGCCATCCCTATCAGGGATTGATATCCAAGTACAGGCAAAGACAAAGGGATAGAGGAATCCTAAGTGAAAGACCTGCTCCAGTAGAGCTTTTAGTTGAATTTAGAATAGAAACTGCTGTTAAAAAGGGATAGTTAGTACAGCATATAAAATACTGTATGACAACTGTAGGTATCAATCACAGGAGGTTAGAAAAGATTGGGAAGGGCGACTGGATAAGCAATTCACAAGGAAAGAACAGAAAGACATAAGAATGGCTCCCAAATATATAACAAAGTCTAGAAGATTTAGGAGTTTTGTTTGGAAGTGTTTGCATATCTATTTTTATACCCCAAGGAGACTCCAAAGAATTTTTCCTCAGGTAGTTGACAAATGTTGGAGGTGTGCTGAAGAAAACAAAGGTAACTTGGAACATTTGTTTTGGGAGTGTAATCAGTTGGCTGATTTTATAAATTCCCTACAGAGTACTCTTTAAGAAGGGTCTATATTAGATAATCGAACTTTCAAAAGTTCGACTGTCATATGGTCAACACCATATGGTCGAACTTTTAAAAGTTCGAAAAACTAATAAAAAAATAAACTACACAAATAACCTTCCTGAACATTTTAAGCAGGGGGGGGCGGCAAGCCCCCCTGTACCCCCCACACCCCCCCCACTCTTTAAATATACAAACTCCGAGATCGCACTACAGTGCAGAAAAGGGAAATCTTCCCATTTCGCTCTCTACGGAGTTCTCCGTTAAAATGTTCGAACTTTCAAAAATTCGATTATATCGTGTCAGCCATATGACAGTCGAACTTTTGAAAGTTCGATCATCTCATATAGACCCCTTTAAGAAATACAGGGTGAGCAAATGACTTTGAGTAAGGAAATGATTCTTTTGAGATGGGATACAGGATCTGAACAGCCTACACATAGTAAGGTCATGTTAAGTTTAATTCTGATGGCTGCCAAAAAAAAAACAAAAAACAAACAATCGCTAGAAAATGGAACTCTGAGTCTAAACCAACTGAACTTGAATTACTGGATACTGTAACAGAGATAAAAAAACTGGATGTGGGATCTTTAGAAAAAGGTAGGAGCAAATTACATAGAACAAAATGGAAATTATGAGAACAATACATGCAGAATAATGTTTTGAATGAGGAGTGAGGTTTAAGGGAAGCCAGTAAATTATCAATTTATGTAATGTTGGACTGACGTATAAAATAATATATGTGATGTATGTTTGTAACTGTGAACATTTGTTGTCTTTTATACAAATGCATGTTTACCTATGTCTTAAGTGATAATTCAATAAAGTGGTTTGTATATATATATCCACCCATAACCCCTTTTCCCACTTTTGCATGTGGGGTCAGGGTGTCACTTCAACAGTGACGATCATCTAGAGCAAAGGTTTACACCTCCATTCTAGTAATTTAATCAGAGCTACCTGTGTGGCGTGCCGTGGGAAGGATCCATGCTGAGTGGTTCTAATTCTGTTATGGAGTGTTTAATAGAGAGAGAGAGAGAGAGTGTGTGTGTGTGTGTGTCTGTGTGTGTGTGTGTGTGTGTGTGTGTGTGTGTGTGTGTGCGTGTGCGTGTGTGTGTGTCTGTGTGTATGTAATATTCATTTAAGGATCTCTGATAACTGCTTTGGTATGCAGATGGTAGTTTTACATTTGATGTGAAAAGAAAATTTTGAAGTGGCATGATTTTTGCTATTACAAAGACTGACACAACCTCCAAAGGTAAATAATGAAAAACACAGCTTCAGTAGGTATTTTGAGTCTAAACACAGCTTTGGTAGGTATTTTGAGTCTAGTGGCATGGTGAAACTATGCCATAGTAACTACCTAAATATGTTAGAAAAGTAAAATAAAACCATGTATAAAGTTGGATTCCATGTCACAGGTGCACTTTATATGGAATTATGCTCTCTTACACTAAAAAGTCTGCATGAAGTACCAAGATGCACCACAAAATAAATCACTGAAGCATTACATAAATAAACCAGATCTCATTCTTTGAACAAGAATTCAGCACAAGAATTCTACACAACAGCATGGCAGACATGGCTAAACAAGGTTAAATCTCTCTGATATTACAGGGAACCACCATTCTATCATCAACACATCTAGAATGGACAGCCTCTGCTACATCAGGTATAAATGACTGCTTTGGCAAGAAGGGCCCTAGTTATTACACTGGGTGTTAGGGCCAGGATTCAAAGATTGTGTGCATAATGACAAAACATGAATGCACCACCTCTGCACTCAGTTTTTGTCATGTTGAGAAATCCATTGTTTGTTCTATTCATATATTCACATATGATTTTATGTGAAAATAGGATTGTGGACAAACAGCGCAGTCGTATCCTTCTCTAGCACGTTTTCAAGTTACACTGTGATAGGTCTCCTTTTTTACATGCAGTCAGGGGGTGGAAGCAGAGACATAAAAGCACCTGCTGTGAGTAGAAAAAGTATTAATTTTATTTGAAGCTTGAATCGTACATTGACATTAGTTAGTAGACCAGCTAACTTGTACTGAGAAATACGTGCATCTTTGTTTTCTTTTTTTACACCCTCCCAATATTTTAGTGACACTCACTGTAGTAAAGCTACAGAGAAAGAATAGACACTGGGATATAACTAACACTTAATAAACTCAGCTCTGTGTATTCATTAAGTACAGTCATTACAGAGCAGCTGTTGTCTTGACTGTTTTTAACTTGCCATTTGCTACTTACTTTTCTTCTACAGATACTGACCAGGCTGGAAATGTCTAAAGCCTCAACCTTACTTCATTACTATGCTGACCGCAATGAACAGAATATATGCAGCATTCTGCAACCTCAGAGGAAATAGCACATTTTTAAATGGAAAAAAATAACCAAATACTTTTTTTTGTGGTGTCTGCACATCAGAAAACTAAGTTCTGACATTATGAGGGTGGTAAGCATTTCAGACATTTTTAAAGTAAGTGAAAAGCACTGCACATGATCTTTAACTGCATAATATCATTAGGTAACTAAAAACAAGCCAAATGGCTCAAAAACTTGTAAGCAGTAATAAAAATAAAAAAGCGAGCCATCAAGGGAGCATTTGTGTGAAACACTAGTTTATTTAACATTAAACACAGTCAAAGTAAAACCAACTAGGCGCTTTCGCCAAGAAACATGAATTGGCTTCATCAGAGTCGACTCCCAAATGGCCTAATGAGGGAAGAGTAGAGGGAGACAATGACCTCTTTCTTCCTGGATGTAAAACCCTTAGTAATAAGATGTGCCACATAGAAGGACTTTCTGACCACAGTGGCAATGTGGTGGTCAAAAGACAGCTTGCTGTCAACCTGTGTTCCCAGATCTCTTATAACACTTTCTGTGTTCAGTGGACTACCATCGATGTGGTAATTCATGGGAACCGGGTTTTTCCCAAAGGGGATGATGGTATATTTTTTGGCGTTGAGGTTAAGCCATGGTTCTGACACCAGTTGTTGGTCTCAGTGAGGCCTTTCTGTAGGATGACAACATCACTTGGAGAGTTAATAATGGCTCCCAACTTGCAATCGTCTCCGTACTTTGTCAGCCAGAGTCCCTTTGTGTTGGCTTAGACTTCAGAGAAGTAGATATCAAACAGGAGAGGACCCAGGACCAAACCCTGTGGGATTCCACTTGTGACTGGTCAGCAGTCTGACTTAGAGTTAGCTACTTTCACACTGTGGGTTCTATCTGTGAGCCAGTTTGCAACCCACCTAGTGATACGGGGGTTGATGCCTAGCTGAGTGAGTTTTTCTATGACTTCTGAGTAAGGAATGGTATCACAGGCCTTGGCCAGATCAAGGTAGGCTGCATTAACCACCTTGCCTTCAACCACAGCTCTGGTGACTGGAGCAAAGAAGTCGACCAGGTTGAGCAGGCATGATCCACCCTTCACAAAACCAAACTGTGTGGGATCCAGAGTTTAGAGATTCCCTATATCCTTGTTTATTAGGTCCATGATGATACGTTCCATAGCTTTGCATATCAGACTCATCAGGCTAATGGGGTGATAGTTCCCAGGGTCTATAGTCACTCCTCCTTTGTGGAGAGGGATGACTGTAGCAGTGGGCCATTCAGTAGGGACAAAGCCTGAAGTGAGGCTGTGATTGAACATGGCACACAAGTGAGGTGCCAGTTCACTCTGTAGTTCATGTAAAATACAGCCAGGGATATTGTCAGGTCCCCATAGAAGCTGTGTTCTTGGCCTTGGACAGTGCTGTTTTAACCTGTGCAGCAGTAATACTGGGTGCCTGGCAATCTACTGGTATTGTGACTGGTCCTTTGGGGGGGACAGTAGGGTAAAGTTGGCACTGAATCAGTTGGCCAGTATATTGGCAATATCTGTTGGCTCAGTATAGGAGGTACCATTATGCAGTAGCTCAGAGTATTGCCGTGGAGATTTTTTACATAACTATAGAAAGCCTTGTGGTTGTCTTTACTATCTGCTGCAATTCTGTTTTCATAGCTAGCTTTAGAGGATTTGATGACGGATCTCAACTTATTGTTGAGGTTGATAAGGGAGTTTTTCCAGTCTTGGGACTTCACCTTATTCCGCATCAGTTTCCTCCTTTTGTAGAGCTTGTTTAATGGCAGGGGACCACTAGATTGGCTTCCTTTTATTGGAGGAGAGCGTCTTGGTTCTATTGGGTATGGCGAGATCCATACATTTGTGCACGTGTTCGTACAGTGCATTGGTGTATGATTCGGCGGTCATGCAACTATTCTCCATTTCAATGGGTGCCGTGAAGTTAGCCATCTCTGTTTTTAGGAGCCCATAGTTAGCTTTAGTTGCATCAGTGAGAATGTTTTTGGCTTTGTAGAGCAACCCCACTTTTTGATGAGTTTTCCTTATGCAATTTTGTATATGCAGGTCAAATGTAAGATTACCGTCCACTATCATCCCTAATAATTTGCTATGAGAAGTGACTTCAATGGTTGTATTATGAAGTGAGAGGACTTTAAATTTTGTTTGTTTTTTTTTCATGAGAGAGGGATTTGGGGAAAAGAAGTAGTAGCTTGGTCTTTTTTAGGTTGAGTTGTGAGTAACAAAGTCATGTTTCTGTGGCTGTTAAAGCTTCCCGAGTAATTTTTTAGAGATGTACCATGTTGTCACATGTGCAAATGAGAGTGGAATTATGTGCATACTGTATTAAGGTAGCCTGCTGTGTGGATGTATGCAGGGTGTCGGTGAAAATGTTAAAGAGGAGGGGAACAAGGACAGAGCCTTGTGGTACACCGGTGGTGACTGAGTGGTAAGGAGAGAATGTGGAGTGCCATTTTACTGACTGACACCTATTGGACAGATAGCCTTGAACCACAGAAGGGTGGGTTGAGGGAGACCTACTGAGAACTATGATACAGATAGATAGATGTGTGTGTGTGTGTGTGTGTGTGTGTGTGTGTGTGTGTGTGTGTGTGTGTGTGTGTGTGTGTGTGTGTCTAAAAAAAAATATATATTTATATATATATATATATATATATATATATTTTTTTTTAGACGTGTGTGTGTGTGTGTATATATATATATATATATATATATATATATATATATATATATATATATACATATAGATCTACTTTAGATGATCGAAGTTTCAAAACTTCCAACATCATATGGCTGAGGTCCAGATGATCAAAGTTTTGAAACTCTGAACATCAAATAAAAAAAAAATAAAAACAAAAAAAGTTTTCTTTTACTTTTTTGCGTGGGGGGGGGTTGCACCCCCACACCCCCTGTTATTTAAATATGCCTACTCCAAGATTGCACTACAGTGAGGAAAACGGTCAATTTCCCATTTGCGGTGTATGGCGATCTTCATTCAGAATGTTCAAAGTTTGAAAACTTAAATCAATTACAAAGAGAGACATATGTGGAACCCTCTGGGTGAATTCATAGTTACCAATCCAATTGTCCAGACTGCGTTTCAAGAGGGCCAATGAGGTGCTCTGTTTGACATGAAGTTGGAGTCTGTTCCAAAGGTGTGGTAACCTCTTGCAGCAGGTTCTATTAATGCTACATACCACGTTTAGGTCTTTAGAGCCGGTAACCCGTGTACCATTTGACTTGGGGATATGCAGCATTTCCAATAAAACAGGGTCAAAGATCGCCTCTGAGTAGTCTGTATTAAACAGAACAAAGTGACAGTGATTTGAGATCATTCACACAGGACAGATGCTGAAGACCTTGAATTTTTCTTGTGAGAACCTTTGTGGTCTCTCCAATTGCTGCAGGTACTTGGAAAGGCACATACCAAAAGGGGCGTTGTACTCAATTATTGGCTTGATGAGGGAGAAGTACAGGAAAGGTTATAACTTGTTTTTTCTGGAGGCAATGCCCTTATTTATGAGATGAGCAATATAGAATGCCCTTCTAACTATTGTGGAGACATGGTGATCAACTGTAAGGTTGCTGTCAACATGTGTGCCCAGGTCTCTTACCACTAAGTGCATATTTAGGGTGTTCTGTTGATGTGGAAGTTAGCAGTACCATTGCTCTTACTGAAAGGGATGATAATGCATTTTGTTTGCATCGAGTTTAAGGCCATGACTTTGGCACCATTCATTTGTTTGGGTAAGACCCTCTTGTAGGATGCTCACATCATTTGGAGATTCTATGACGATTCCCAGTTTGCAGACATCAGCAAACTTTGTCAGCCACAGACTTTTTAATTTTTGCTTGTACTTTGGAGAAATAGATTCCAAATAGTAGACTTCCCAAGACTGATCCTTGTGGAACACCACTTGTTACAGCTCTGCTGGTGGAGGTGGATTCCCCTACACGTACACACACGCACACACACACACACACACACACACACACACACACACACACACACACACACACACACACAATCACATACACACACACACACACACACACACACACACACACACACACGTATGCTACTGCCACTACTGGTTACAATGATAATATTAACAATTCAAGTTCCCATTTTGTGCATTTGATGTCATCATGATTTGCAACAATTATCAACATCAGTTTCTATCATAAAACAATGATGTACTAAATAAGGGTTAACATTGTCAAACACACAAGCTGTAGGCATGGATAACACCTTACAGATAGTTAAAAAGTAAAATGCCAAAGAATAATAAGACGTATACTGTCATAACAACTTTAAAACTATACAATATATCAATTTATTAAAAAAAGATGTACAAATCCAACAATACTGATCTTCATGGAAACTGATAAAGTAAATTAACCATACATTAGGCAAAACTTATTCCAAGAAGGCAGTCAGTACAGATAGTAGATGTTAAGCTGAGAACTTCAAGAATCAGTGTTAAGCATCATGTGAGAGGGAAGAAATCTTACACTAACAAGTTTCAAAAACAGGAAGATAAGCTCCAAGATGAAAAAAGATGACAGTCTAATACAGTGTTTTATACTTTCTCTGCTTTAAAAACTTCTGCTGTAATTTAACTGCAATGCTACACCGTTCAGTACTAACAAATGCATATGTTTTTCTTTTGAATTATGATTCAACATTAGGAAGGGAAGTTGTGCTTCCATTAATGAATGCTTCTGTACACATGTACGTTTTTTTCTCTTTCCTTTACCTAATAAGAATATTTTTAATGCATGGGGAGAATTCTATATAAAAGCAAAGTACAAACAAAAATAAATTACCCAGATGTAATAAAGTGCTTGCAAATACCAAACTTGCCATTGATTCTTAAAATGTTCATGATATTCTTACCTTTTCGTGATGTTTTCTGATTTGTAAGCTATCCTTTAAATATCTCTCTCCCTCTTTCTCTCACTCACAGAAAGAATTGCAGTTAATTCTTCAAATACTGAACTTATGCATGTTACTCCCTGTAAAGAAAAAAAGATTACATTAAAATGAATGGGGATATTCATTTCAGTTTTGCTATATGTTCATACATTTCTAACCATTCAGCTTTTTTTCTCTTTTCAGTTGCTAAAGCACTGGCATGAAGTGACATTCATGAAGAATTTTTCCACATAAAAAGTCCCAGTACCAGTATGTGCAATGTACTAACTACTGCGGGTGAAGCAACAACATGACTCATTAATATCTCAGCAAAAGCACTACAGAACCCAGATTAGGGTAAGGGAGTTAACAGTGATTTGCACTATGCATGAAGGCTGCAACATAAGGAACTGCTAATGTGCCTTTGGCTATACTGTACATCAGGTACTACCAATTACTTTATTTTTTTCTTTAACTTTATCTTTTTCATCCTTCTGTAACCATCAAAATCTCACCCCCTAGTTTGTGGCCAATGGAAGATGGTATAAGAGCTGGTGACTTCAGACATTATCCTTTAGATGCAAGAGAGCTTCTCTATATTGCTATATGCCTACATGGCAGTCAAATGGGAGAATTGTTCACACATGCACAAACACACACACACACACACACACACACACACACACACACACACACACACACACACACACACACACACCAGACTAGACACTACTAGCACATGCAGGAGATGGAGGTTGAATGACATTGTTGTCAACTGCAAATCGTCTAGGCACCATTATGGCAGTGTAGTCACAGCAAGGGGGGATGCATGCCATTGGATCCAACGGAATCTACACTCTTCTAATGTAAAGTATAATGGCTTGCCCCCCGCAAGAGAGGGGGATGCATAACACTGGAGCCAAGGGAACCTATATTCTTCCATTGCACAGTATGATAGTGTGCCCCCCCTGCAGGAGAGGGGGATGCACAGGTTCATAGGTCTGTACTAGTCTAATGGCCCTGGAGCCTTTACAAGCCTAGCCCAAAAACAACTTGTCCAGGCACCATGCTACCCAATGTCAGTTCACAGTGCCCATATCCAGTAATCCATACTGGAGCCAAGGGAACCTATATTCTTCTAATGCACAGTATGATAGTGTGGCCCCAGCAAGAAAGGAAGATGCTTGATACTGCATCCAATGGAATCCACAATCTTCTAATGTACAGTATGACAGTGTGGCCTCCTGCAAGAGAGGGGGATGCATAATACTGGAGCCGAGGGAACCTATATTCTTCTAATGCACAGTATGATAGTGTGGCCTCAACAAGAGCGAGATATGCTTGATACTGGGTCCAATGGAATCCATACTTTTCTTCTAATGTACAGTTTGACTGTGTGACCGCAGCAAAAGGGGGGGTGCATGATACTGGAGACAAATGAATCCATACTCTTCCAATATACAGTATGACAGTGTTGCCCCAGCAAGAGAGGGGGATGCATGATCCAGGGGCCAACTGAACCAATACTCTTCTAATGTATGGTGTGACCCTAGCAGAACTGCTGTTACTTGCCTGAACTCTGACTGCTGGCAAATACGGACGGTGCCTGCACTATTTTGCAAGAAAAATGGGGTGCTGCTCTACCTCTGGGTGTTTCCTCAACACTTGGCCACTCAAGTTGTGTAACAAAATTCTTGGTATGCTTTACATATAATATAGGCCCCACCAGGCAGCCTGGCAGCATACAGACTGAGTGGTAAGTAGAGAGGTTGGTGACCTAGGCAATGAGCACATTACCAATGACAGACTCAATGGCAGCATTGTAAGTTAAAATAACGAATACTATCAAACAAAAATGGTACAAAGTGTGTCCAAACATGGAAAAATGTATACGTATAAAAACCTTGCATACACATGCTACTGCCCATACTTGTTATGGAGATAATATTAACAGTTCAAGTTACTATTTTGTGTATTTGATGTCATCATGATTTGCAACAATTATCAACATCAGTTTCTACCATAAGAACAATAATGCACTAAATAAGGGTTAACATTGTCAAACACACAAGCTGCAAGCATGGATATTATCTTACAGATAATAGCTTTGCTTGCAGCTACATGAGCACATTAAGAAAGTATAATGCCAAGGGATAAGAAGACATGTTTACTATCAAAACAGCTTTAAAATTCCCCATTGTTTCCTAGGCTGAGTCTGAAAATGAATGTACCTGGCTAGACATCTCCAGCAGCTGGAGAGACCACAGAGGTACCTAACCAAGAGGATTATTGGCCTCAAACAGTTGCCCTATGCAGCACGAATGAAAAAGCTAAAACTGTTCTCTGTTGCATACCGCCTTCTCAGAGGTGATCTCTGTCTAACGTACAGAGCCATGTCCAACCCAGAATTGTTGAACATGCTCCATCTTAGCAAAACCAAATCTACTCGAGCTACACGCTCTAGGGATATAAACCTCATCACAACAATGAATAGAACATGCTGGAGGGATAGATTCCCTTCGCAGAGACTTTCCTTACTATGGAACAGGGTCCCGATCTACATAAGACAGAGCCCCTCACTATCACTCTTCAAGAGGAACCTTGATGAGTGGATGGGTAACAGAAAGTTAACACCGGGGATCACACCAACAGCACTACTAGATAGGGGCCAAGTGTACTAGCTGCTAGTACAAGGGTCTAGGGAACTACTAAAGGGGAGGTGAATACCACACAATGTGGCTGGGCTAATATATGCCTTCGGGCAGACAGCCCAGAACCAACCTATGAACCTAAATGGTCCACCCTGCTCTACCCAGGTTAACAACTACTAAATATAATAAATAAACTGTATCTAAAAAGAGGATATACATGTATACCTTGTGAAACACTTTAGAGACTCAGGGACCTATATAAACCACTCTCATATGTCTGAGCAATGCTTATAAAGCTTAAGGTTTACTGCCCTTCAAGAACCATGACAGTTGGAGCTCCATGATGATATTTTCTAAGTATCTCATACCTGCAGTTAGAAGCTACAGCTTCTTGTAAACTCATTTACTCATAGCAGTGGTTTTCTAATCAAAGGTGGCTTTTATTTAACTGTGGCACTGTCACTTACAAATGGAACATGACTGGACTACATCATTTCAGCATATGGCATTCTTTGAGCCATTCATAAAACAGAAAGACATGGTGTATAAACCAATATACATAAAAGGTGTGGATATCATCGGTGCTGAGGCTCAAGCTTCCTACCTGTAACCATTCAGGAATTCTGGGAAGAATGATGCTCAAACATTTTGGTTCTGAACTCAGAGACACTTCAAGTTTACCACTTCTGTGTGTTAAATACTCCTGTATTTCCTCCAGGTCTTAATGATCATTTGTAATAGTTTTGGAGATGTTAGGTACAGGAGGTGAATCCATTGGCTATTGGTAGCCGTTGGTGCAGAATTTTTTGAAATCTCAATATGTTTATGAGCACATATATATCTATATATGGCTAACATGTTTTCAAATTAATTATTTAATGTACCAAGTTTTTACTTGGCATGCAAATAACTTATACTTTGGGTTAGAAAAAGGGAACACCACATGATTTATGTCCTATAAGATAACATGTTACCATATATATAGGAGGTGAATCCATTGGCTATTGGTAGCCATGGGTATAAAAATTTTATGAAATCTCAACATGTTTAGGAGCGTGCATATACATAGATATATGGTCAAACATGTTTTCAAATTAATTATTTCATGTACCAAGTTTCTTTACTCGGCATGTAAATAATATATATTTTTTGGGTTATAAGGGAACCCTATTAGACTTATGTTCTTTTAGACAACATGTTACCATATGTCAAATACATACATATATGTATATAATTGTCTATCCTTTACCCTCTGGATATATATTACTTGATTTTTACACTGTAATATATATAGGATATGCTTGTGATATTCTATGTTTGGCATTGGAATTATGGAAAATGTGCCTTTATGTAGAATTATATAAGTAATAATGTACTTTAATATAATACTTACTCATATTTATAAATCTGGGTTATATATTTTATTTCATTATTTTGTTATGTAATGTTTTATTATGTCTTATACATTATTATTAACATTGTGATGTAAATTTTGATGCCTATTGCTTACTTGGTTGCTTAAATTATGTTGGATCATACTATGTTTTTCATTGGTTGGGGCTATGTATAAATATTCACTATTCACATTGGACGGAAAATTCTATTCACTGATGAAGGCTGGTTAGCCGAAACCGGTTTGAACAAGAAATGTAAAATGGATACTCAATAAACACTTTCTATTTACCTTGGATTCTATTGTTTTAGTATTGCAATTGCTGGCCGTTGGTGTATGATTGATTAAATACTCCTGTACCACAGAACCCAAATGATTAAGAAACCTGCCTGTGTTATACCACCATCTGCATCAGTTTGGGGTACCTTCCAACTGTTTTTTCTGTATCAGTGACATTCAAACAAGAGATGCCAGCAGTCCACTCAGCCCCAAGAGACAGCAGATATTATTAGCAGAGTAAACAAGATCATGTCAGTGGAACTAATGGAGATATTAAGTAAGCCTAGCAAGTATCAGACTGCCAAACGCTGTGTCCAAATTATCTCACAAAGAATGCACATGTCCCTATCTCAGATGGTCGACATGGATGATTCAGTTGGAAAGTGTAGTGACTTATAGATCTCTCCTTCTGAAAAAACAGATCTCCATTCTCTTTTGAAAGGGTTTTAAATGTAGTTTTGTAAGCAGGTGTTACGAGTGTTTTGTATTAAATGTTTGTTTGCTGTTTGAGGTACAATCTAAGTAAAAAGGTGTGTTTAGAAAAAAAACAAAACAAAACAAAAAATAGGAGATGGCAAGCAAACTGACCATCTACTCTTGACTTAAGAACAAAATATGAAAAGCAAGGCTTCAACAACAGCAGCCCAATGCACTGAATGTTCAGGGGAAAGAAAAACCTACTTTCACTACCACAGGTTAACTAAAGCTCAACAATTCCCAATATAAGGGGAAACAGATTTAAACCAAGAGGTTTACTTTTATCTGCAAAGTACTAACTTATAATTTCCTTTCAGTTACTCCTGCTGATGTGATTTATTTCCAACCCACCATTTAATCTTACAACTACACAGAAACATTGCCCAAAACGACACACAAACTGCAAACAGAATCCAATTTATTTTCTGACTTTAGTGCCTCGACTAAAACAGTCTTCAAGAAGTATACAAAACATTACCCAAGCATTCCCCTTAAATACCCACCAAAAACAATTAATAAATCAATTAAAAAAACAATTAAGTACAATTATATAATTAAATAAAATACTTCCAGTTAATCTCACAATTGAGACCCTGTGGAACCATAGTATTATATTTTAGTATAAAGATTCTTTAAATAACAATTGATGTTTTAACATTTCTTCATCTCCTAATTTTACTAACATTTTTTCTAAAACAGTTGCCTGTGATAGTTTATAGTCACTATTGTGACATTCTTTAAAATGGACAGCAATAGAACTTTCTATTTTACATGTTTTAATGTCTCTGACATGCTCCTGCAGACGACACTTAAACATCCTCTTAGTCTCACCTATATATACCAGCCTACATGGACAGCGCAAAGCATATACAGTTCCTTCAGTAACACATGAAAAATTCCCTGATACATAAAAATTATTATTTCCAATTCTGTCAAAAGTTTGAACAATCAACTCACAAACATTACATTTACCACAGGGGAAAGTTCCCCTCAGTAATGGATTTATTATAACACCTTCTACAGGAGCAATGAAGTAAGATTGTGGTTCTACACAGAAACATTGCCCTGTTAATAAACTTGTAGCCAATTGCTCTCTGTTGTAAGATTCTCACCAAATAAAATAGTACATATTCCCCAACTGTAAAGAAATGTCTAGCAGGAGTATGGGCATGTGAATGATTCTCCATATACTTATTGAGAGTGGAGTGTTTTCAAATGCAAACAGAACATATACCACTAGCTTTTCTCATTAACTCATATGAATTGGATAAATGGCCACTATGATATCAGACGTTTAATGTTACTTAGATGTCACAATGCAAAAGCAATTCATATGCCAGGATAACAACAGGTCATAGCTGATATCCCATACAAAAACATGAAGGCTGAGCTGATGAGCCTGATATCAAATAATCTGTGACTGCCTAATTATAAAGAGTCAGTATGAAAGTTCTTTACAGTAAGAGCACAGCTGTAATAGCAGAATTTTTTTTAACAGGATCAAATTATTCTGACAATTTCTTGCAGAACAGAAGTCCTCAGAAAAAATCAACGTGGTCATCAAGGGGCGGCCAAGTACAGATCTCATTTTAAGATCACGTTCTAAAGGTAGGGAATACCCATATAACTAATCATCAACATTAGAACTCAATTTTGTACTACAGAGCACAGTTATTTCCCCAAAATATAATACCCTCACTACCCTCAATTTAATGATGAGAGAGCAGTACAAACAGACAAGAAAATGTTTGGTCAACCACATCTATATATTGTCTTAGTATCTTCCAGTGCAACTGGGTCAGTCTAGTGCAATTAATGTTGGGTAGAAAAATCCAAACAAATGTTCCTAAGTTAGAACTGAAATTACTATAGCCAAAGGCTATTCCATACAAAACAGTCAAAGATAATGACTAAACCATTAAATTCACATATAAGTAATTCTACAATAAAATATCTACTACTTCTCTACCTGCTTTGGAACAATGTCCAACAGATAAATTCAAGTTGGAGAGAGCATTACATTAAGATAACTTTCTCCTCAAGAAATTTCTCATATTATTTTTGTCAGCAAAATGCAAGACCCATGCACTTCAGTACAATATACAACTAGGTTTCTGTGTTTTTATATTTAATTTATCTACTGATTTGTTTAAGTTGCCTTATTTATTTATTTATTTACCTAATGTATTACACATAAGTACTGGGTTAACTGACTGAGGCACAGCTTTCAAGGGAAGAGTTCCATCCATAAATAATGGATCATATAGCAGTAGCATCAATACATACAGCAATACAGCACACAGATTGGCAGTGCACATTAATCAGAGCTTACGTTTATTACGTTCATTACAAGTTGTCCTACTTACACCCAGATGCAAGATATCTTCTTAATATTGTAGCACAGCATTTATGATTATAGTGCTCATAAGCAATAATGTTTATACTCACATAGCCACAGTAGTTATATGCACAGAAAGGACTGGGATGCTAGTGAGTTAACATACAAATAGGTCCTGAAGTTCTCAAAATGACATCACCAGAGAGCATCTTGTGGATTGTCTCAAAACACAGAAGAGCTCATTTTAAAACCAATTGAGTAGAAATGAACACCTAGCCATATATGAGGAATTCCTGCATTATCCTCATTGCCCAGAAAATACTATGTATTATGTACTATTAATTTAAGCTGATATTAATACCTTGACATCCTGACTGGAAGACTCAGATGACAGTCTCTGTGTAATGTGTTAATGTAAAGCACACTTGAGCATAATTAAACTTGCCTAAAAGATAAAGCTATCAAAAGTGAAATAATGGTTCCATCTACCGAAAAAACAGACCTTCTAGGGCAAAAACTTAGAATTCAAACTACAAAAAGCCCTTAACCAGTAACCAAGGATGCTGAAACTGCTAAACTCAAAATAAAATAAAAACACAAGATATTGAGCACTTTCATTCTATTTACTTAAAGAACTTCTTCAGAATGGTCCTGTCTACAGTGATCTACCAAATGTCGCTGACTCCATAGATTACTGTCTTCCAGTTAGAAAGCTGTCAGTCACCTGAACTGAGTTCTTCTACTATAAAGTGATTTGTTCTCTGCCTTCACATACTTCCAGAAGACGTTTTACCTGGGTCTCCACTTAGGAGTATGTGTAAGATTTAATTCAGGAAATGCAATCTGTGATTGACACTCATAACAGTATCACACTGCATGAGTATAAAACATGGGAAAGGTACACAGAATTTGGTCTACGGCTAGTTAATAATCCAGTATGCTGATGATTCTACAATAATATGCACTCCAAAGTCCAGCTCTGAACTCCAGCAAATCACTCAGAATGTCCTCACCTCTACTGAATCTTGGATACTTAACAATCATCTTGCCCTAAATCCCAAAAAAACTAAACTGGTAATATTTACCCCTAAGAAAACCACTCCCCTAGATAAAAATAACTCTTCACTATACAAGCCCAAGACAATACCACTATAGAAGCTGTCCCACACACTAAATTACTGGGCATTATTATAGATGCAAACCTTAACTTTGACCTACACACAAACAATGACATTGCAAAAACACACCAAAAGCTCGGTATGCTGTACAGGCACCAACACTTTCTTAGCCTCTCTTCAAGACAAACCCTTGCAACTACCTTTTTATTACCCTCTTTCCTTTATGGTGCCCCTCTCCTCACTAATATCCAAAATTGTACAAAATCCAAACTTGATATGTGTTACAATAGCCAAATTTGCCACCAAGGCCAAATTCTTGTCTCATCACTGTAACAATTAGGCTGGCTGGAACTCCCCCACCATCTCTCATTCACCCAACTAATTAAATGCACAAAATAATCTACAGACACACAGACTGTCCTGCTCTCTTAACTCTACTTGCCAAATACCAACCCAGCAGGCAACTAAGATCTGTAAAAAGAAGTTATGTTCTTACCATAACATTCCATCTGTGTTGTTGATCTGTACTCATTCATTATTGATGGGTATTGGTTCTGTCCTAGGAACCGAGTTGGCCGTTATAACAAGCTTGCACCAGCCAAAAAACTCTTGAGGTAAGCTTACCCATAGTGCCCATCTCTCTATCACCTCACATCAAGTTTGCCTGTAAGAAAGAAAGTGGAGTCTTTATCTGAGCAAATTCCTTATCACCGAGCTTGGATGAAATCCGAACGTCCAGAAGTCTTTAAGAGGGGGTAGGATGGTGGGATGTAATGAATGAATGAAGATCAACAACACAGATGGGACGTTATGGTAAGAACATAACTTCTTTATCTGATGTTAAACTTCATTCATTTATTACTGATGGGCAGAGTCCCTAGCTACTTTATGTCCTGGGAGGCCTTATGGAAAGATATTCCCGAGCGCCATTGAATCAAAAGATGCTCTCCCCTTAGAGACCAAGTCCAATTTGTAATGAGTGATAAAGGTATGAGGAGTAGCCCATGTTGCTGCTGCACAAATGTCATCCATGAATGGAAGGCAACAGATGTCACAACTGATATGGTTGTATGCGCTCTGACCTTAGTGGTAGAAGAACTTTTGCTTTGTTGGTAGATAAAAGAAATACAATCTCTCAGTCATTTAGCTAAAGTTGCTTTAGAAACAGATTTTCCCAATTTTGGTCCTGAGAAGGATTGAAGTATTGGTCAGATTTCTGTTGTGATTTAGTCCTCTCCAAGTAGAAATGTAATTGTCTATGCACATCAAGCAGATGCAGGCAATATTCTCCTTTATTAGAAAAACTGGGAAAGAAGACTGGCAGGTCAATTGTTTGATTAATAGTCAAATCCAAAATAACTTTGGGGAAGAAGGAGGGGTTAGTCCAGAGTGATGCTCTGTCTTTATGGAAAACCATGTAAGGACGTTTTATGCACAAAGCTTGTAGTTCAGATATTCGCCTTGCCAAGGTAATTGCTACCAAGAATAGAGTTTTCCAGGATAAAAATTTCATATCGCAAGTGGCAGCAGGCTCAAAGGGAGGACAAGTCAACGACTGTAGAACTAGTGTCAACTTCCAAGGTCCGCTTGGTTCTTTGAGGGGTGGTCTAATGTGCGTGGCACCTTTCAAAAAGGTCTTACACAGATGGTGAGATATCAAAGATGAGTCCTAGAAGCCATTGTGCAAGTCTGAGACAGTCATCAGGTGTACTCGAATAGTGGAAGCTGCCACTCCCGAATGAAGGAGATTTGATAAACAGTCCAGTATAGAACTCACCGAAGCCGAGAAAGGATCTAGTCTTTTCTCTCAAGACCAAATTATGAATATTTTCCATTTGCTGAGATAAAGTTTCCTGGTGGATGGTTTGTGGGAAGCCAGAATAATGTTTCATACAGGGCAGGATAGATTATTCTGCCTGGCAATTATTGGAAGTGGAGGAACCAAGCTGTCAGCTTGAGACTCGATATGTTTGGATGGATCAACCCTTGAGGGTGCGACAGCAATTCCAGAGTTGGATCCAAAATCCATGGTCAATGGACTAGATGAGACCACAGTAAGGGGAACCAAACTTGTCTGGGCCAATTGTGTGCAATGAGGATTACTCTGCTTCTCAACTGAAGAGCTTTCTTTAGGAATTGCAGGATCAGAGTAAGAGGCGGGAAAGCATAAAGAAGACCCGTGGGCCAATTGTGTGTTAGATCGTCCCTCGGGGACTTCCCCTGAGGGGGGGAGTAGGGCAAAGTAGCTGCTGCATTTGTGGTTTGCGGGGCACATGAATGGCTCACAGCAAGGCTGGTCCCATCAACTGAAGGTCTTCGCCACAATGACAGGGTTGAGGGACCACTTGTGAGGCAGAAGAATGCATCTTCTCAGCTTGTCCGCAATCACATTGGAAACCCCGGAATGTGCACTGCTATCAGAAAGTGGTTGGACAATATCACCCACTGCCAAACTCTCATGGCTTTTCAGCACAATGGATAGGATTTGGTTCCCCCTTGTTTGTTGATATACCAGACTACGGACATGTTATCCGACTGGAAAGCAATTGTCCCTGATGGAAGGATTGACTGGAATGCTTGCAATGCTAGAAGCACTGCCCTCAGTTTTAGAACAGTGATATGCAGGTTGGCATCCAGAGGGGACCAAGTGCCTTGGACTCTTTCCCTGAAAATGCCCTCCACCCCCACCCCACCCCGTCAGGGAAGCATCCGTGGTCACTATGGCCTTGGGCTGAGAAGGTGAGAAGGGACGACTCCATAGTCTTTTTCTGGCTTCATCTACCAATTTAAGTCTTGTTTGCATCGATTTGTTATGTGGATTGGAAAGGAGATAGGATGAGTTAAAGGGGACCACTGTGATGCTAGGAGCCACTGTAGGAATCTCATGTGTAGTCTTGCCAGGGGAACTATAGTAATCAATGCTGCCATTGATCCTAGTAGTTGAAGGACTGCACAAGCTGAAACCTTGTCGTGAGAGAGTATCACCCGGAGTTAAGACCTTAGACTTTGTAGCCTGTGAAGTGGAAGGGTGACTAGGCAAGACTGACTGTCGAAAGTTGCTCCTACGAATTCCAGATTTTGAGTAGGAATCAATTTGGACTTTTCTTCATTTATTGAGATCCCTAAGGATCTTGCTAGCTTTAGAGTGTAATGTAAGGCTATAAGCAGCAGACGCTTGCTAGGGCTGGTAAGGAGCCATTTATCTAAGTACGGAAACATCCGGAATCCTTGCAGTCTCAAGTGAGCTGTTACCACTGCCATGCATTTGGTGAACACTCCAGGGGCTGTAGAGAGACCAAGGGCCAGCACTTGGAATTGGTAGTGATTGGCTCCCAGCTGGAAGTGGGGGAATCTCCTAGAGCATTTGTCCATTTTTATGTGGTAATACGCATCCTGGAGATCTATCAAGCACATTCAATCTTCTTGTTTGTTTGTTTGTTTGTTGACATTTGTTAACTGGGAAAGTCCACTGGGTCAGGAACCCATTTTCAGTGGAGGCACTGGGAGAAAAGCTCCACAGTACACTTAAAATATGTTTATACAATAAATTTATAGAATATAAAAATAAAAAAAACTATGTAAAAACAGTTAGACATTGTTGACAATGATTAGAACATAAATTTAACAAATATTTCAAATATAGCAAGTATGTGAGGCAAATATAGAACAAGTTAATCATTTCATATAATCATTTCATAAGGGTTTATACAGAAAATGTTACACCTGAAGGAACAGTGTAGACATTTGCTGTTTTTTACACATCTTAGAAGTTAGAAGTTAGTAAATAGGTATTTTAGGGTGGTTTGTTTGTGTGGCAGGTACACGATGGATTATCTAGGTAGTGAGATTTTAAGTCAGTTTTCAAGGTTTTAGCATGGTCAATTTGGGTTATGTGAGATGGTAGGTTGTTCCATTATTTTGTAATGCTATGGGAATACAGACATTTTCCTGCCCTTTTGTTGGGTTTAGTTATGGTTAGTAGGTACTTGTCGGAGGATCTTAAGAGCTCTAGTACGAATATATGTTTGTAGAATTGAGTTGAGTGCAGGGCAGTCACTGGGTTTGTACATTAGCTTGTTTGCTATGGTGAGTTGGGTATACTGAAGGTGGTGGGAAAATTTTTGCCAATTAAGGGTACTGGTAGCTTGGCAGTGGTGAAAGCGATAAGATGTTCCGGAGGCAAATTTGGCAATTTTATAGTAGCATGATTGTAGTTTATTTTTAAGGGTTTTGTGTAGGTTGGTAAAGATGGCACTACCATATAGAACACAGGGGATGAGTAGTGTGCTGGCTAGTTTAGTTTTGGTGGTGTTGTCTAGGTAGAGTTTATGGCAATATAGTTTACCTAATTTAAAATGTGTTTTTCATAGCATTGAGGATATGGGGTTCATAACTGAGTTTGCTGTCTATTGTTATTCCTAGCAATTTGGCAGTTTTCACTATTTCTATTTCAGTACCATCTTTAGCAAAGTCAATGTCTGGAGAAATGGAAGGATAGACTGAACCATGACCAGCCATAATTTTGTCTGTCCGACAAACTTGTTTAGGATGCTGAGGTCCAAAATTGGCCTCCAGTCCCCTTTCTTTTTTGGCACTAAAAAGAACATTTAGTAAAATTTGGATTCTATCTGATCTGGTGGAACTGTTTGGATGACTCGTTTTAGAAGCAGTTTTTGTATTTCTTGAACTGCTGCTTCCCGTTGACTGGGTGGGATGTCAGGAATTTGCCTTTGTGGCTTCGGGAAAGAATCAAAAGGGATGTGATAACCTCTGGTAATTATCATCTGCACCCAAGTATCCGTTAAGCATGGTGGTACAGAGAGAATCATTCCTCGATTGCTTCCAGAGGTAAAGCAATTGGGACTCACTTCAGGAGTGCTGATAGGGCTATCCAGAGAAAGAGTCTTTAGATCCCTGATTATGTGGACCCCCCACTGCCTCTGGAGGGGTGTCTTCCTGATGAGTTCCCCCTCCCTCTGCTCTGGGGGGAAAACTCACCACGTGTCGCAGAAAGGACCCTGGCCTTTTCTGTACCACATCTTTCCACTCCTAGAGAAGGATCGTTGGGGAGTGGAAAAATGCACTCCCACAGCAGACAGGGTCTTGCCATGTGTCTTCTAACTTTGGGGAAAAAAGAGAGGAAGCTTCCATGAGAGCATTGAGAAAAGAAGACTTAAAAGGGTCCGCAAAATCACACAGGCACATCGAGGTGTGACATCTCATGACAATGCCTGCACCCGCTGCTCTAGCCACCCCTTCGGTAGTATGTGAAATCAACTGCATGGATGAGTTAGATATAGACTCCAGGGTGGTAATCTGTGAGGCAACTTTGTTGCATACCTCATCAGATACTGCACATGCTACTGTTCCCGAGAGTTACGTCATCAGGTCTCTCTGGAGACGGGAAAAATGTGCCAAATAATTCAAGGACCGAATGGCAAAGGTCAATGAATCATATACCCGCTTCCCTAACCTGCCCATTGCCCAAGACTCCTTGTTTGGGGAATGGACAGTAGGACTCTCCTTGATGAGTTCTTTCCTAGTGGCCACTGCCACCACCATAGTGTTGACTTGTAAGCCTTTGGACCAATGAGGGTGATCCACTGGAGGAGTGAGAACTTTGTCTATTCTCAGGGGGATTTGTTCAATGGTGTCAGGATTCCTCCAAGCACACTGCCCGATAAACTGAACTAGATCATCTGCAGGTGGGGTCACCCAGGAAGTAGAGGGTCAAGCATGGAAAGCCTGGAAGAATACAGACTCCTCAGAGGATGGGTTGGTGGGCTACCAGTCTTCCCACTTGTTTAAAGTTTTTAGTATGTCTCCAAAGGAGACATCTTCAGGAGCAACCATGGGGACCCTTTTCCCTCATCATAATCTGTATCTACGGTAAGGGATTCTTCAGGGGAATCCACTTGCTTCCTCTTGCATGATCTCTTATGGTGTACCTCCTCAGCAGGGGCATCTGAAGAAGACTCTGAAGAGTGGGTGCCCTATGGAAGGGTATCTTGAGGTTCCCATGCTTGATGTCCCAGAGTAGTGGACTATGTCAGCTGCGGTTCAGAGGACATGTATATGTGGCATTCTGGTGCCAAAGGAACCAGCTGCAAGCCTGCTGAGGCAAGTGCCCTCTCCATCACCTGGAAAGCAGGCCCACCCGAAGAGGGATGGGAGCCCGGAACTAAGAAAGACATCCTCAGAACCGGGGTCACACCCTTCTCCGATGAGCCCACCCCAAGGGAAGGAGCCACGAGAGGACTTGGTGCTGCCAAGCCAACCGGAACAGTACTAGACTGCGCCATAGAAAAAATAGGTACCGTATTAGGGGTCACGGTACCAACAAACCAGTCACAATCCCGAGGATGGGTCAGCTCCAAATGAGTTGAGGACCACAGGGTAGGTTCCAGAGCCATGGTATGATCTACCAATGGAAATGAAGGAGCTGGAACTGGAATAGGCATTGGTTTTGAGGGCTCAGACACCTCCAAGGAGGTCGAAGGAGGAATATATGTCAGAGTCTTTAGAAAAAAATTCCTTGACTCTGGGTGGGAGGGAGGATTTAGAAGGAGTTGGAATTCCTCTGGCTGCCAGGAGTTGATGATCCAAAAGTCTCACTACGTCGAGTTCCAAAAGGCTCATGGAGGAGCAGGTTGACATCCCAGATGGAGAATCAGAGCATTCTAGAAAGGACTAATATTAAGGTAGAAAAATCTCAGACTAGAGGAAAATTATCTAAGTTGAAATATAAATTCTAAACCACTTACCTTGAAAGCTGGCCTGATGCATCTTCATACTCTACGCTGCAAATAAGATCTATCGTGATAGAGAGAGGGGCACTATGGGTAAGCTTAGCTCAAGAGGTTTTTGGCTGGTGCGAGCTTGTTATAACGGCTGACTTGTTTCTGAGGACAGAACCGATACCCATCAATACTGAATGAATGAAGATTAACAACACCAAATTCATCTTCTTCTAAAAGTACAAAAGCCCACCTTACCTTACCTCCTCTACTCCTTCACCATCACCATACTATGGAACTCACCTCCACCTTCTATAAGAAATACAGGCAGCACCACCATCTTCAAAGAAATACTGAAAAATCATCTCAACTCTTTCTGGCTATGTCCTCTTCCTTCTCCTTATATGATAATTAAACTCTTATTCTTTTGCTACTAGTGACTGATGATACTTTCTCCATATTTATTATTTTTCTTCATCACTTGTTGATACTGGTACAATAATGTTGTTGTATCTTTCGGCTTTTCCCGGTTACGGGTCGCCACAGCGGAACTCCGGTCTGCTAATGGTTGGCAGTAGATTTTTACGTACCGAGTTGCCAGCTCTGACGCACAACCTTCAATGAAGGTATACCCATTCACGCATGTCGCCACACAGAAGACGCTTTAGCTGAGAATCGAACAGGACAATGTCTTACTGTGAGGTGACAACGCTACCGCAGCACCATCACCGCAGATGATACTGGTACAATAATGCTGATTAATATATCTTTGTTTATACCCCTCTGACTGAATTAATCTGGCAACCAACTAAATTCCTGCTTTTAAATGTATATTCTGTATATATTACTGTAATCAAACCAACTAGATTCCTGCTTTTATGTATATAGTCTGTATATATTACTGTAATCATCCCAAATAAATTCCTGCTTTTATGTATGTTTTCTGTATATATTACTGTAATCACTATGTGTAACACTATTTCTACTTCTGTACCAATTAATTTTAATTTTTTCTGTATCTATGTTTTTGTCGGAGTGTTTCTCCCCAGGCCTCCACTGAAAATGGGCTCTTTTAGTCCCAGTGGACTTTCCTGGTAAACAAATGCAATAAAATAAAATAAAATAATAATAAAATAATACTTATTGTACTATTATGCACAACATCAAGAATACAATAAATAAATGCTGCCATAGTTTACAAGTGCTTTAAATGCCTCCCAGGATGGTATAAAGGAATTAGACTAATACCAACTCTTTCTCCTGTCCAGGTCAGGGGGTGAGATCAATATTCAGCAAATAAGCACGTAGTTTCAACTTTTTGATTTTGACACTCAGTCCTCTTTCTTGCTTAGAAGTCTGTTTTCAATTGCTAAGAAATAATTTGGACAGCCTGGTCTTTAAGGTTCATTTTCTTAGGAAGTGAGAACAGACTTCTAAGCAAGAAAGAGGAATGAACTTCCATATCAAACAGCAGAGTCTACAAGTGGATATAACTTTACAAAACATTTACTACATAACTAATTGTGAATTAATTTACATAAAGCACAAGACCTTGGGACAATATTTATGTCACTGCAAGACATATGCTTCAACTGGTTTAAAACTACTGGGAATTATACCATGACCCCCCCAAAACGTGCACGCTGATTGGCCAGCGCATTGTAATCGAGTTGTACTAATGGAAAGAGGTCCGGTCACCCAGACTTTTTCGCCTTAGTATAACGCTCTTTTTAAAACACTGTCTTGCTATGTTAAATGGGTTTAACATAGCGAGACAGCTTTAAATAAGCAACGGAGATCTCCGTTGCTTATTTTAAAGCTGTCTCGCTATGCTAAACCCATTTAACATAGCGAGACAGGTTTAAAAAAAAAAGCAACGGAGAAAGCAAGATCTCCGTTGCTTTTTTTACTGTTTCTATGTTAAATGGGTTTAACATAGCGAGACAGTTTTAAAATAAGCAACGGACATCTCCGTTGCTTATTTTAAAACTGTCTCGCTATGTTAAACCCATTTTTCATAGTGAAAACAGTAAAAAAAAAAGCAACGGAGATCTTGCTTTCTCCGTTGCTTTTGCTCAACTCTGATGTACTGCGCAGGCGCGCAGTACATCAGAACTGCCGCGGATGCCAGACATCTGCGGAAGGGCAGTAAACAGGCATTATACTATGTCATTATTTAAGAAAAGTAATAGTTTCTTTTCTTAAATAATGTCATGTTATAATAGCAATAACCCACTTCTGGTGTGGGTAATGCTGTATTTACCCACGGTTGGCTTTGTTTGTCGCCAACCGTGGGTAAAGCCAGCATTACCCACACCCAGGCATGGGTTATTGCTATAGTAACTCATCTGGCAATTGTATTAACTGCATCTATCGGTTAAAATACTCACATATCTTATCTATTAATACCTTAAAGGTTTATGAAATCAAATTATCTTACTATATGCAATGGACAATTTATTTTGCCACTCATTCCTGTGGGGCATTCTATGTCAGTGAGGCATTCTATATTTTAAAACTCTGAATCTCTGAGCATTTCAGTAACTTAAACTGCAGAAGATTAACAAATGTATTAACTACTCTGATAAATCCAGAAGTAAAATTTAAGTTCATGGCAGACATGAGCCCCAAAAGACTGGGTTGACAAACTCTATTATCCAAAAAATAAAAAGTGTGGGTAGTAAATCTAGATGCCTTGCTTCTACCAGGCCTAAAGGAGCATTTATAACACTGTACTCAAATTTGGTATATGCTAACATATTTATTTATTTCCACAAATGATTTCTCTAAGTGATAATTATGAAATCTGTAGTGGTATTAAACATTTTTGCTCTGTTTAATGATGAAACATATTAAGTTTTTTAACCATTAGGTGTCCCCAGCATATTAGTATTTTATGTGGGTCCTTTTTAACAGGACTGTAATGGCCACAAGCATTTTAACAGGAAGTATTTAACCCGAGTATTTAGAGTCATGTTACTTGTGATTATACAGTGAAGAAGATGAAGGTGATTTACACCAAAATGATTTTTATTTCTGCATTGCATTCTTGAAAGGGCAGGTCATTCTTACTCAACTTGGTGGACTTTTTTGAAGAGGCCACCAAAGCAATGAATGAATATTAAACAATACACATCACATGTCTCATCCTGGGCAAAGCTTTTGACAAAATCCTTCACGTATGTTATGCAATGAATTGCCAAATGACTCATAGATAGGAAGCAGGAAATCAAAACAGGGAAAGTTACATCCATGAAGAGACCAGTCACCAGTGGGGTCTCCCTGGGTTCTGTGCAGAGTCCCTCTCCTGTCTGACATCTTCTCTGAAATAAAAGCCAGTACTAAAGGGGCTGTGGCTGACTAAGTTTGCAGATGACTGCAAGCTAGGAGCAGCCACTGAATCCCTAAATGGTTTAGCCATCCTGTATGAAAATTTGTCCCAAATAGGCATGAGTCAATGCATGTGTGTGCCTTCTGTGGAAGGTTGGGCACCGGGCTGGCAACTCGACATCGTAAAACTCTACTGCCAGTCATGAGCGGACAGGTGATCCACTGTGGTGACCCCTAACCGGAAAAAGTCGAAAGAAGAAGAAGAAGAAGACAACTGGCACCAAAATCATGGGCTAAAAGTCAATGCCAAACATGCATTATTGTATCCTTTGGATAAGTCATCTATCCTGGGAACTACCACATTGACAATACATCCCTAAAAAGTTGACCCATTTGTTTGGGATTTGAAACTTATGTAGACAGTGACCTAATGTTTGATCAACATGTGTCCATTGTCATAAAAAAAAACACTGATATTGCATAGCTTATAAAAAAAGGGATTGTATCTAGATCGAGGGACATCATTGTTCCCTTTACTCAGCCCTCATTAGGGCAATCATATAGCAATAATCCACGCCTGGGTGTGGGTAATGCTGGATTTACCCACGGTTGGCGTGGTTTGGTCCCGAGGGTGAAGCCAGAGGGACCAAACAAAGCCAACCGTGGGTAAATCCAGCATTACCCACACCCAGAAGTGGGTTATTGCTATTATACAATGACATTATTTAAGAAAAAAAATAATTACTTTTCTTAAATAATGGCATTGTATAATGCCTCCTTGCTGCCCTTCCGCAGCTGTCTGGTATTCCGCGGAAGTTCTGATGTACTGCACATGCCTACGCAGTACATCAGAGCTGTGGGCAAAAGCAACGGAGAAAGCAAGATCTCCGTTGCTTTTTACTGTTTCGCTATGTTAAATGGGTTTAACATAGCGAGACAGCTTTAATCTCCGTTGCTTATTTTAAAGCTGTCTCGCTATGTTAAACCCATTTAACATAGCGAGACAGGTTTAAAAAAAAAAGCAACAGAGAAAGCAAGATCTCCATTGCTTTTTACACACTGTGTCGCTATGTTAAAGGAGTTTAACATAGCGAGACAGCTTTAAAAAAAGCAATGGAGATCTCCGTTGCTTTTTTTAAACCTGTGTCGCTATGTTAAACTCCTTTAACATAGCGAGACAGTGTTTTAAAATAGACTTATACTAATGGAAAAAGTCCGTCGACCGGACCTTTTTCCATTAGTATAAGTTGATTTACAACGTGCACACTGACCAATCAGCGTGCACGTTTTGGAATATTAATGGGGGGGTCATGGTATAATTGAGTATAATACCCACTTGGCAGTCATCTGTTCAGACACATGCAATGACTTAACACCAACAGAGGTATTTTATTAAAAGGATACAAGACTTAAACAATATTTCCCACACGGACTAAATCAAAGCCATATCGCTATACCTGGTATCCTGCAGACTGCTAATAGATGACCTGTGTCTAGCATACAAGGCATCCTCACAGCCATATTGACGGTTTTACTGCACTTCAGCAAGTCAAAAGGCATCACAAACACTCATTCTATGGATCTATACCTCTTCTGCAACATTAACTGAATGATTTGAATGGGCAGGATTATCTTGCACAGGATACTGCTGCTCTGGAACAAACTCTCCAAAGCTCATCCCTGTCCATATTCAAGAGCATCTTAGATCTATAGATGAGAAACAGAAACTTTACACCAGGACTTCCCCTGGGCTACTAATGGACTAAAGCAGCTCCTAAATGCTTTATTCCATGCAATTCAAGCACTAAACGGGAAACTGGATAGGCTTAAAATGGCCGTAAGGGCAACTACCCTAGTACTTACCCATGCACCTATGAATTGCAATCTAGTACTGAACAGCTATGATAACTTAGGGACTGAGCTATACATTCCAGCCACACACTGTTGTTTTATTGTATTACTGTCCTCACCAGAAGGATTTTAAGGAATTTCTATTTATTTATTTTATTTTATTTTATTTTATTTTACATTTGTTGACTAGGTTAGTCCAACTGAGTTTAGTGGCTCATTTTCAGTGGAGACCTGTGAAGACTCTGAAGAGTGGGTGCCCTATGGAAGGGTATCTTGAGGTTCCCATGCTTGATGTCCCAGAGTAGTGGACTATGTCAGCTGCGGTTCAGAGGACATGTATATGTGGCATTCTGGTGCCAAAGGAACCAGCTGCAAGCCTGCTGAGGCAAGTGCCCTCTCCATCACCTGGAAAGCAGGCCCACCCGAAGAGGGATGGGAGCCCGGAACTAAGAAAGACATCCTCAGAACCGGGGTCACACCCTTCTCCGATGAGCCCACCCCAAGGGAAGGAGCCACGAGAGGACTTGGTGCTGCCAAGCCAACCGGAACAGTACTAGACTGCGCCATAGAAAAAATAGGTACCGTATTAGGGGTCACGGTACCAACAAACCAGTCACAATCCCGAGGATGGGTCAGCTCCAAATGAGTTGAGGACCACAGGGTAGGTTCCAGAGCCATGGTATGATCTACCAATGGAAATGAAGGAGCTGGAACTGGAATAGGCATTGGTTTTGAGGGCTCAGACACCTCCAAGGAGGTCGAAGGAGGAATATATGTCAGAGTCTTTAGAAAAAAATTCCTTGACTCTGGGTGGGAGGGAGGATTTAGAAGGAGTTGGAATTCCTCTGGCTGCCAGGAGTTGATGATCCAAAAGTCTCACTACGTCGAGTTCCAAAAGGCTCATGGAGGAGCAGGTTGACATCCCAGATGGAGAATCAGAGCATTCTAGAAAGGACTAATATTAAGGTAGAAAAATCTCAGACTAGAGGAAAATTATCTAAGTTGAAATATAAATTCTAAACCACTTACCTTGAAAGCTGGCCTGATGCATCTTCATACTCTACGCTGCAAATAAGATCTATCGTGATAGAGAGAGGGGCACTATGGGTAAGCTTAGCTCAAGAGGTTTTTGGCTGGTGCGAGCTTGTTATAACGGCTGACTTGTTTCTGAGGACAGAACCGATACCCATCAATACTGAATGAATGAAGATTAACAACACCAAATTCATCTTCTTCTAAAAGTACAAAAGCCCACCTTACCTTACCTCCTCTACTCCTTCACCATCACCATACTATGGAACTCACCTCCACCTTCTATAAGAAATACAGGCAGCACCACCATCTTCAAAGAAATACTGAAAAATCATCTCAACTCTTTCTGGCTATGTCCTCTTCCTTCTCCTTATATGATAATTAAACTCTTATTCTTTTGCTACTAGTGACTGATGATACTTTCTCCATATTTATTATTTTTCTTCATCACTTGTTGATACTGGTACAATAATGTTGTTGTATCTTTCGGCTTTTCCCGGTTAGGGGTCGCCACAGCGGAACTCCGGTCTGCTAATGGTTGGCAGTAGATTTTTACGTACCGAGTTGCCAGCTCTGACGCACAACCTTCAATGAAGGTATACCCATTCACGCATGTCGCCACACAGAAGACGCTTTAGCTGAGAATCGAACAGGACAATGTCTTACTGTGAGGTGACAACGCTACCGCAGCACCATCACCGCAGATGATACTGGTACAATAATGCTGATTAATATATCTTTGTTTATACCCCTCTGACTGAATTAATCTGGCAACCAACTAAATTCCTGCTTTTAAATGTATATTCTGTATATATTACTGTAATCAAACCAACTAGATTCCTGCTTTTATGTATATAGTCTGTATATATTACTGTAATCATCCCAAATAAATTCCTGCTTTTATGTATGTTTTCTGTATATATTACTGTAATCACTATGTGTAACACTATTTCTACTTCTGTACCAATTAATTTTAATTTTTTTTCTGTATCTATGTTTTTGTCGGAGTGTTTCTCCCCAGGCCTCCACTGAAAATGGGCTCTTTTAGTCCCAGTGGACTTTCCTGGTAAACAAATGCAATAAAATAAAATAAAATAATAATAAAATAATACTTATTGTACTATTATGCACAACATCAAGAATACAATAAATAAATGCTGCCATAGTTTACAAGTGCTTTAAATGCCTCCCAGGATGGTATAAAGGAATTAGACTAATACCAACTCTTTCTCCTGTCCAGGTCAGGGGGTGAGATCAATATTCAGCAAATAAGCACGTAGTTTCAACTTTTTGATTTTGACACTCAGTCCTCTTTCTTGCTTAGAAGTCTGTTTTCAATTGCTAAGAAATAATTTGGACACCCTGGTCTTTTAAGGTTCATTTTCTTAGGAAGTGAGAACAGACTTCTAAGCAAGAAAGAGGAATGAACTTCCATATCAAACAGCAGAGTCTACAAGTGGATATAACTTTACAAAACATTTACTACATAACTAATTGTGAATTAATTTACATAAAGCACAAGACCTTGGGACAATATTTATGTCACTGCAAGACATATGCTTCAACTGGTTTAAAACTACTGGGAATTATACCATGACCCCCCCAAAACGTGCACGCTGATTGGCCAGCGTGCACATTGTAAATCGAGTTATACTAATGGAAAGAGGTCCGGTCACCCGGACTTTTTTCCATTAGTATAACTCTACTTTTAAAACACTGTCTTGCTATGTTAAATGGGTTTAACATAGCGAGACAGCTTTAAATAAGCAACGGAGATCTCCGTTGCTTATTTTAAAGCTGTCTCGCTATGCTAAACCCATTTAACATAGCGAGACAGGTTTAAAAAAAAAGCAACGGAGAAAGCAAGATCTCCGTTGCTTTTTTTACTGTTTCGCTATGTTAAATGGGTTTAACATAGCGAGACAGTTTTAAAATAAGCAATGGACATCTCCGTTGCTTATTTTAAAACTGTCTCGCTATGTTAAACCCATTTTTCATAGTGAAAACAGTAAAAAAAAAAGCAACGGAGATCTTGCTTTCTCCGTTGCTTTTGCCCACAGCTCTGATGTACTGCGCAGGCGCGCAGTACATCAGAACTGCCGCGGATGCCAGACATCTGCGGAAGGGCAGTAAACAGGCATTATACTATGTCATTATTTAAGAAAAGTAATAGTTTCTTTTCTTAAATAATGTCATGTTATAATAGCAATAACCCACTTCTGGGTGTGGGTAATGCTGTATTTACCCACGGTTGGCTTTGTTTGTCGCCAACCGTGGGTAAAGCCAGCATTACCCACACCCAGGCATGGGTTATTGCTATAGTAACTCATCTGGCAATTGTATTAACTGCATCTATCGGTTAAAATACTCACATATCTTATCTATTAATACCTTAAAGGTTTATGAAATCAAATTATCTTACTATATGCAATGGACAATTTATTTTGCCACTCATTCCTGTGGGGCATTCTATGTCAGTGAGGCATTCTATATTTTAAAACTCTGAATCTCTGAGCATTTCAGTAACTTAAACTGCAGAAGATTAACAAATGTATTAACTACTCTGATAAATCCAGAAGTAAAATTTAAGTTCATGGCAGACATGAGCCCCAAAAGACTGGGTTGACAAACTCTATTATCCAAAAAATAAAAAGTGTGGGTAGTAAATCTAGATGCCTTGCTTCTACCAGGCCTAAAGGAGCATTTATAACACTGTACTCAAATTTGGTATATGCTAACATATTTATTTATTTCCACAAATGATTTCTCTAAGTGATAATTATGAAATCTGTAGTGGTATTAAACATTTTTGCTCTGTTTAATGATGAAACATATTAAGTTTTTTAACCATTAGGTGTCACCAGCATATTAGTATTTTATGTGGGTCCTTTTTAACAGGACTGTAATGGCCACAAGCATTTTAACAGGAAGTATTTAACCCGAGTATTTAGAGTCATGTTACTTGTGATTATACAGTGAAGAAGATGAAGGTGATTTACACCAAAATGATTTTTATTTCTGCATTGCATTCTTGAAAGGGCAGGTCATTCTTACTCAACTTGGTGGACTTTTTTGAAGAGGCCACCAAAGCAATGAATGAATATTAAACAATACACATCACATGTCTCATCCTGGGCAAAGCTTTTGACAAAATCCTTCACGTATGTTATGCAATGAATTGCCAAATGACTCATAGATAGGAAGCAGGAAATCAAAACAGGGAAAGTTACATCCATGAAGAGACCAGTCACCAGTGGGGTCTCCCTGGGTTCTGTGCAGAGTCCCTCTCCTGTCTGACATCTTCTCTGAAATAAAAGCCAGTACTAAAGGGGCTGTGGCTGTCTAAGTTTGCAGATGACTGCAAGCTAGGAGCAGCCACTGAATCCCTAAATGGTTTAGCCATCCTGTATGAAAATTTGTCCCAAATAGGCATGAGTCAATGCATGTGTGTGCCTTCTGTGGAAGGTTGGGCACCGGGCTGGCAACTCGACATCGTAAAACTCTACTGCCAGTCATGAGCGGACAGGTGATCCACTGTGGTGACCCCTAACCGGAAAAAGTCGAAAGAAGAAGAAGAAGAAGACAACTGGCACCAAAATCATGGGCTAAAAGTCAATGCCAAACATGCATTATTGTATCCTTTGGATAAGTCATCTATCCTGGGGAACTACCACATTGACAATACATCCCTAAAAAGTTGACCCATTTGTTTGGGATTTGGAAACTTATGTAGACAGTGACCTAATGTTTGATCAACATGTGTCCATTGTCATAAAAAAAAACACTGATATTGCATAGCTTATAAAAAAAGGGATTGTATCTAGATCGAGGGACATCATTGTTCCCCTTTACTCAGCCCTCATTAGGGCAATCATATAGCAATAATCCACGCCTGGGTGTGGGTAATGCTGGATTTACCCACGGTTGGCGTGGTTTGGTCCCGAGGGTGAAGCCAGAGGGACCAAACAAAGCCAACCGTGGGTAAATCCAGCATTACCCACACCCAGAAGTGGGTTATTGCTATTATACAATGACATTATTTAAGAAAAAAAATAATTACTTTTCTTAAATAATGGCATTGTATAATGCCTCCTTGCTGCCCTTCCGCAGCTGTCTGGTATTCCGCGGAAGTTCTGATGTACTGCACATGCCTACGCAGTACATCAGAGCTGTGGGCAAAAGCAACGGAGAAAGCAAGATCTCCGTTGCTTTTTACTGTTTCGCTATGTTAAATGGGTTTAACATAGCGAGACAGCTTTAATCTCCGTTGCTTATTTTAAAGCTGTCTCGCTATGTTAAACCCATTTAACATAGCGAGACAGGTTTAAAAAAAAGCAACAGAGAAAGCAAGATCTCCATTGCTTTTTACACACTGTGTCGCTATGTTAAAGGAGTTTAACATAGCGAGACAGCTTTAAAAAAAGCAATGGAGATCTCCGTTGCTTTTTTAAACCTGTGTCGCTATGTTAAACTCCTTTAACATAGCGAGACAGTGTTTAAATAGACTTATACTAATGGAAAAAGTCCGTCGACCGGACCTTTTCCATTAGTATAAGTTGATTTACAACGTGCACACTGACCAATCAGCGTGCACGTTTTGGAATATTAATGGGGGGGTCATGGTATAATTGAGTATAATACCCACTTGGCAGTCATCTGTTCAGACACATGCAATGACTTAACACCAACAGAGGTATTTTATTAAAAGGATACAAGACTTAAACAATATTTCCCACATGGACTAAATCAAAGCCATATCGCTATACCTGGTATCCTGCAGACTGCTAATAGATGACCTGTGTCTAGCATACAAGGCATCCTCACAGCCATATTGACGGTTTTACTGCACTTCAGCAAGTCAAAAGGCATCACAAACACTCATTCTATGGATCTATACCTCTTCTGCAACATTAACTGAATGATTTGAATGGGCAGGATTATCTTGCACAGGATACTGCTGCTCTGGAACAAACTCTCCAAAGCTCATCCCTGTCCATATTCAAGAGCATCTTAGATCTATAGATGAGAAACAGAAACTTTACACCAGGACTTCCCCTGGGCTACTAATGGACTAAAGCAGCTCCTAAATGCTTTATTCCATGCAATTCAAGCACTAAACGGGAAACTGGATAGGCTTAAAATGGCCGTAAGGGCAACTACCCTAGTACTTACCCATGCACCTATGAATTGCAATCTAGTACTGAACAGCTATGATAACTTAGGGACTGAGCTATACATTCCAGCCACACACTGTTGTTTTATTGTATTACTGTCCTCACCAGAAGGATTTTAAGGAATTTCTATTTATTTATTTTATTTTATTTTATTTTATTTTACATTTGTTGACTAGGTTAGTCCAACTGAGTTTAGTGGCTCATTTTCAGTGGAGACCTGGGGAGAAAAGCTCCACAGTGAGATAAAATTTCATTACATAAGAGAAAATTACATTATATGCACAATCTGTAAGACATTCACCACTTATATTCAATTAGATTATAGTTTTACACTGGTAGATGATAATGAGGCTGTGCCAAGAGTACAGCATTAAACCAATACAAGTGAAATACAGACATAGTTCAATATGCATGTAACCAAAAGTTCCCAAATGGGGAGATATAGGGGGAGGATGAGTAAAGGAAGAAAAAAGGCTAAGGAAAGGTTGAAGGTCGATCAAGGAAAAAGGGCTAGTGGGATTATACAGGAGACTAGGGGAGGTAAGCAGTTATACAGGTAGAGAGTGTAGGTGGGAGAAGAGGAGGTGAACAGGAGTCTTTGATGGTAGGGCAGGTAATTTAGGGTCGACGGGTGCAGTGGCAAGACCATATTGTTTGTAGGTATTCTCTAGTGGCTGTTTTGAATTGATTAGGGTGTTTGAGGGATCTAAATTCTAAGGGAAGTTTATACCAGGATATGGCAGGGTTACAATTGTAGAGGTTGCAACCAGTTTTGGTCTTGGGTTTATACATTTGCAGCAGGTCTTGATCAGAGCTACCCAGGGGTCTGGCTAGGAATATTTAGAGGTGATAGGAATAAGGCTAGGACAGAAAGAGTGCTGGTAAAGAATTGAGTGAATAATCAATAGTTGAGGGAGGAGGAGCTTGTGGGGTAATTCTATCCAGTCTAATTGTTTTAAGGAAAGACAGTGGAGAGACTTATAAGTATGGTTAGCAGCAAATCTAGCGACCTTATTGTAGGTTGATTCAAGTTTGGTTAGGAGTAAGTGGTTCAGATTAGTAAGAATGTGACAGCTATACAATAGACTAGGAAGAAGGTATGCATGTGACAGAGTTATTTTTGCCTTGCTAGTTAAGTACTTTTTGTTGTGGCAATGGAGTCCCAGTTTTTGGTGTGTCTTTTTAATACAATTAGACACATGTAAATTAATCTTAAGTTGGTCATCGATTGTGACTCCTAGCAGTTTTGTGCTGGATTTAAAAGATGTGCTGTTGCTGGACAGTACAGTAAAAGTAGATTTGAGATTTGTGAGGTTTTTGGGGAGAAAGAGTAAGAGTTTAGTTTTCTTAGGGTTGAGAATTAGTTTGTTGTCACGGAGCCAGGATTTGACGGAGTTAAAGGATGACTGGGTGGAAGAGTAAAGGTCAGAGGGACTGTCAGCAAAGGTGATGACAGTTGAGTCATCAGCATATTGTATAAGTGATAACTGCGGACAAGAGGTATGTAGTAAATTAGTGAAAATATGAAAGAGTAGTGGACCAAGGATAGATCCTTGGGGGACACCCATTTTCACTTGGTGGGGTGGGGATAGTGCAGAAAGCCATTTGACAGATTGCAGGTGAACAGAGAGGTAGCTAGAAAACCACAAAATAGCTGAAGAAGAGAAATTAAGGTTTGAGTGTTTGGCCAGAAGAAGAGGATGGGAAAATGTGTCAAAGGCCTTGGAGAGGTTGAGGAACAGGCAGGAGACCAGTTTATTGTTATCATGAGCAAGATATATGGTATTAATGAAGGATATTAGTGCAGTTGAGGTGCTATGTTTGGGGTGAAATCCATGTTGTGTGGGTTTGAATGGGTTGTCCTGAAGTAGGTATTGCATGACTTTTTTGTGGATACATTTTTGCAAAATTTTTGGGAGAGGTGACAAGATTGCGATTGGCCTGAAATTAGAGATGTCGGTGGAGTTACCTCCTTTATGTACAGGTAGAGTTTTGATTTTTTTCCATAATAAGGGGACATAAGATTCAGAGATTGATTAAGATAGCTACAGGGAAAGCAAGGGGTTCTGCAGCTATCTGCAGGAAGCGGAGGGGTATGTTGCTGAATAAATAAGTATTTTAAGTTAAGAACAGAGTGCTGAATTTTTTTGGGTGGTTGCACATGGAACAGCTATAAACCTGTATAATGTAATTGTGTGCCCTCTGTTGTATAAGTCGGTATTCCTTACAAATGGTCTGAACAACCTTAACTGACATTTTTCTGCTTGAATGAGCAGTGTTATACTCCTAGCCTACTATGTCAATGTGCTTTTTATTCTGTCCTTGAAGATGAGCTCTGAAATACTGCAGAGAAACCACATTGCTGCTGCTTGCATCTATGAACTTATTCCTTGAGTCTTTACCTAAACCTTGTGGCAATGGGTTAGGATGGCAACACAGACTGAACAATATAATTTGAGCATTGTCCTATGACTCATTTTTCATTTCAACACCCCCATCTGGTACAACATCTGAAATGCTGCTGCTGCTACACCTGTCTAGTGGTGTATCTCCAAATCATCCTCTTCCTTTACTTATGACTAAGACCTTAGGACACTCACACCTCCACCTGCTGTAGCCCCTCCACTCTCTCATCTGCAGACATCTAGCTACTTTTTTTCTGAGGGAACTCCAACTTCTGATTTGGAGGTGCTAATATTCATCACAACCACTTTAAGCACAGCAATGAATTGTTTCAGTCCACACTTGACATCACATTTACTTGATGACAAGTGACAGGACCATCTGCAAACAACAAAGGTGCAGGCTTTCTTACTCCAAAGTGGACACTATTCAAACACTGGCTAGGCTTTCACATCTTTTCAATGAAAGTCATACACAGGATGGCAGACACAGGTTCATAGGTTGGTACTAGGCTATTGGCCCTAGGGCCAATACAAGCCTAGCCATAACAATTCCCTGGCTATTTCTTCCCACAATATTTACTTCCCTAGGCCCCTGTCTAGCAGGGCGACTGACATGGTCCCTGGGGTGAATTTCTTATCTCCCATCCAATCGTCAAGGTTCCTTCTGAAGACGGCCAAAGAGGCGCTCTGCTTGACATGTATGGGCAGTCTATTCCAGAGTGTGGGGAGTCTCTGGGTCAGGAACCTATCCATCCAGCATGTTTTGTTCATTGTGATGACAAGGTTTAGATCCCTGGAGCGGGTGGCTCTGAGGGATTGGGATTTCTTTAAGTGTAGCATGTCCAACAGCTCTGGGTTTGACATAGCCTTGTATGTTAAGCAGAGATCGCCTCTGAGTAGAAGATATGCAACACAGTATAGCTGGAGTTTTTTTAGATGGTCAGCATTGGGCATGTGCTTTAGGCCTGTGATCTTGGGAAACACCCACAACTTCAGCTTGCTGCCTGAATTTATTTATTTTAAAATTGTTACATGGGCTTCAGCACTGATCATAAATGATCAGTATCAGCCTCAGCCTGGGTAGGAGAAGAGCAATGTACATTTCTGCAAAAATAAGATCTTAAAGAGATTACATGACAATTATATAGAATTACTACCTAAAAAACATGACTGAAGTAGTATCATACCTCTCAACTGTACTGAAGTTCTCAGTTTTTTACTGGTTTTGAGGTCCAAATAATGGGGTGCCATGATTGCCGAGTGGCACCCCTTAATTTCCGATTTTCCCGTCTCTGTTTTTAAATTGTCAGACTTTGACTGATGTCATCACGTGCGGGATGACATCAGCTAGTGAGCCAGCCTGTCAGAATTTAAGCTCGAAGCATTCCTGGCAGTTTCGAGCAAGCGGAAAATTACAAACAGTTATTTGCGAGCATTGCAAATAACTTCAGCGGGCTTCAGCTGTTATTTGAGCCAGGGGAAGGAATATTTACTCACGAACCACCAGAGGATGTTACTTGAGCTAGGGAACTCAGTTTTTATTTGCGAGCAAATGAACCGGAGGGGAAGGGAAAGGGAATAAGCATTTGCAAGCGATGATTTTATTTGTGAGCCAGCCAGGCAATTACAGAGGAAGGGAACTCAGTTTAACACTGCTGCAACTCAAGTAAGTGTTCCGTAACCATTACAAAGGGTGAGTGTGTGTGTGTGTGTGTGTGTGTGTGTGTGTGTGTGTGTGTGTGTGTGTGTGCGTGTTTTAGTATGCTAAACCAGAGCTGCTTATTTTATGTCTGAGAGCTAGCTGTATTTCCAGTTCAAGAAAAGTTTTATTTATGTATTGCAAAAAGCTGCTGCTGCAGTCCATTATTGTATACTCTCTGAGAAGAGCTTTCAGTTATTTTATGCTATGCCCTAGGCCCCGAGCTTTGAAATGGAGCTGGTTTATTTATGTATTTAGCTGCAGTTATTGTATGCTATGCATGAGCTTTGAAAAGGTGTGTGTGTGTGTGTGTGTGTGTGTGTGTGTGTGTGTGTGTGTGTGTGTAAAATGCCCCACTTTTCTCCGGGTATCATCATAACACAAACCACGTACACACATATTCATTCACACACACACAGACACACACATGAACTTGCAAGACTGCGCATTGTTGGAAATGAGAGAAGTTTTGTTAAAACAGGAAGAAACGTACAAAAAAGGCAAAAGGTACTGTAATAAAAAATGTAACTTCTAGAGTTTCATGGTATAGATTTGAGAACAGCTGTTTTCTGTAGTAATTACTGCGAGGGCTGAGATAAACTTCATTTCCTAGCTGCGTCTCATCCGGAGAGTGTATTTTGTGTAATTTGCCTAAACGCCTGCATTACATTTTTTTTTTTTTAGTGGCGCCCTTCTCAGCCACGAACTGGGTTAGACACTATAGTGAAGAATAAAAGGGGGAGGGGATAGCGTTTTGTACTAATTGCTTTTCTATTGACTGTACGAGATTCTAGATATTTTGACAGCCAGTTCTGAACATTTCTCATTTGCTAATATGATAATAATATGGGGTAATCTTTGTGACTAGGCTGAGAAATTTGTACTTAGCTTGTAAATGGCAGGTCCAGCAATTTCACTTATGTAGCATGTAGAACTGTGCTGCCTTGAGAGCTAGCTATGCAGTGAAAACTTTTCAGTAGTTTGAGGAAAGCGATTTGCAGTGTCTTTTTTGGTTCCTGCACAAATTACAGATTCTCAGGACTGTAAACGTATTTTGATAGGCATGCATGCTCAGACTTTTTTTGTTTGTAGTCAACAGATGTAAATTTACACTTTTTTATGATTATAACAACATTTTTGCTGTGTCAGTTTAGCTTGTTGTGATGTATGCTTGGAATTTAGGCAGTCAAATGGCCACCAATGAGTGCATTGTTTCTTTCCTGATCTTTGGGGGAAAAATGCAGTTTGATATAATTAAGTGAGAGTAGATAGTTATTTTATTGAATGACTTCAGTGTGACATAAAAGCTAGGTATGACTTCATCCAATTCTTGTTTTTCCACCATCACAGCAGCACAGTGAGTAGCATTGTTGCCTTTTAGCAAAAGTTGGGGTGTTGTGTGGCTCAGGTGCCTATTGTGTGGAGTCTGAATGGTCTCCCTGTGTTTGAATAGGTTTTCTTCAACTGCTCTAGTTTCCTCTCACCTTCCAGAGGCATGCAGTGAGCAGACTGGACACTCTAAATTGGCTATAGGTGTAAATGCACATGCATGTGTGTGGCATACTTCTCAACTGTCCAGATTTTTGCATGTTTTTTTCTCATATTTTTTGGTCTGTTCCTCATAAAATTTTCTGGCTACTCACTGAGGATTGACGTCAGAAATAGTGACAGATATTTCAGTCTGAGGGTTTGTATCATTCAGAAAAATGCAAGTTAATGCAAACCTGTTATTCTATCAACTTTCTAAGAATAATATTTAAAATCTGCTCTATTTTTGCCCTATTTTTGAGTATTTGTTTACCACCAATTATTTTTGGTTTACCCAGATTTCTTGAGATAAGAGGTTGAGAGGTATGGTGTGTTCCTCTTAAAATTTGGGGTTCTTTGGCAAATCATTGAGAACTGAATTTACTAAATAATGACAGCCATTTAAGTATCAGTCTTCCTGTTTTTCAGGAAACACATGGTAACACAAAACATTTTATCCTAGCAACTTTTATAAAATTATACAAGCAATGTTTAAAATGTGTCCCTGAACATTTGAGTAAACTTTTATGATAGAAATGTTCTGAACTGGGCAGTTTTGTCATTATTGGTTCATGCATTTTGTTTCCTTGCTTACTGGAACAATGTTCAAAACAATAAATTTAAAACACACTCTAACAAGTGTGCTGTATCATACAAGGAATATAATTTAATACAATCAGGAAGGTGTATCAAAGAACATGACAACCAACAGCAAGCAGTACTTTGGCAAAATAATGTATCCACCCTTCTACCTGTTACCTTAGGTGTCCCTCAGGGGTCCATACTTGGACCTCTTCTTTTCTCTATATTTATTAATGACCTTCATCTAACCATCCCACAAGCCACTTGTGCACAATATGCTGATGACTCAACACTATACATCCTCAGATGACCTTCACGCTCTCACCCAAAAAGTATTCAACATAGTTGAACAATGGTTCACTCAGCACTGCCTTCACTTGAACCCTAAAAAAACCCAAACTCCTCCTCTTCAATCCTACTCTTAAGTCCTCTCCTCTTCAATTATCAGTGACATCTACCAATGATACTATTATATCTCCTGCCTCTACCACCAAACTACTAGGTGTCACCATTGAAAATAATCTGAGCTTTGACATCCACATCAATAATACCATAAAGACTGTTAATAAAAAAAAAATTGGTACCCTCTATAGGATAAAACCCTTCCTTTCCCCCACTGCTAAAACTACTATTGCCCACATACATTTGATCTCTACACTCCTTTATGCCTCTCCCACTTTTACTAATCTCTCCAAGAATAACCTCAACAAATTGGAAATGGCCTATAATAACATTGCACGATTTGCTACAGGCAACCCATTCCAAACCCATCATTGCATAAACTTAAAACAGCTAGGATGGTTAGAACTACAACACCTGATTAAATTTCACCAACTCACCCTTGCCCACAACATTCTTTATAAACCTTCTAATACTCCAAGTTTATCTACCCTCATCACCCCCTATACAAATCTGAAGTCCTTACGCTCATCTCAAAAACTTCTAGTCAACACCACTAAACCTAACAACAGAGCTGGGGAATCCCTCTTCTCTAATTTTGTAGGTAAATCCTGGAATCTTCTCCCTTATGGCCTTTCCTCACTCACCCTATTATCTCTCTTTAAAAATAGACTTAAACATCTCCTCAAAACTCACTGGCTATGCCCCTGTTCCAAACCAGACTAGTCATCTACCTTTACTAATTTGAATAATCTATCCAGTGCTTACTATCCTCTGCTACATTTTCCATCTTATCATATTTCTCTTATCTATCCTTTTTCATTATTTACATCCTCTTTATACATTCTATTCTTAAGTAACTCCTTTGCTACATTACTACTCATATAACATCCTTTGTTTACTTCTGACTTAACCTGCGTAATGTCTCCATACTTGAAATTTTCTCTGTTTAATGACTCTAGTCCTCAATATTATATCCTATTACAAACTCTGTACCGTAAAACACTTGTTACCAGTGTTGATTATTTTTATTTTTTTACGAAAGTTGCTATTTTTATTAGTATATTTGATTTATTTTTTTTCTGTGTTGTTTGAACTTGTATTATTGTATGTTGACCATGACTTGGACCTTATCTCCCCAGGCCTCTACTGAAAAAGGACATATATCCAGTTAGACTAGCCCGGTCAACAAATGTAAAATAAATAAAAATAAATGTATGTTTCATGTGCAAGGGGCCTATGATTTGAAAACAGCCCAAAGGTAATCTTTATCCACTACTGGCCAGATGCAATTTCTTTGAATGTGGGTTTCAATACTGTTTCAATGAATGTGAGTTTCAAGGCCAGAGAAGTTTTAATGGTAAATCATTGTAGAAGTAAAGCAGTATGCAGATTACAGTGTTTATGGCAAATGGGGCGGAATAGTCAAGTAATGGCACACTGGTATGGTTGCAAGGAAGAGGGCTGTGTATGAGAGGCCCCATTCGACCATGGTTTTGTGAGGGGGGGACGGGTGGCAAACTCAGACATCCCCAGCTAGCACAAACTTTAGCTACTCCACTGATCAGTAGGCCATGGAGAATGACTTTTGAAGGTCCTAGCAAACTATAATCTTTTGCTAAGATTAGAACATTATCTAGCATTAAATGCCCTACTTTTACCACAAAACTCACATACTGCAAGTCACCAAAAACAAAATCCTAACATTCATTATCTTCTCCATTCCCAGCGAACGTCATTGCTACACATTTAAAAAAATGGTTACCATTTACTACAGTATCTGGGGCCACATTTTGGTTGGTTGTTCTTCAGTCTGTGTTTGAACGTCAGTATCCCACAATTCCACTGGAGTGGGCAGAGTTGCATAATAATGTATGCAAATTTTATGTTAATCAGCGTACAGATTTGTACCTATTTTTCATGAACCTTTGTCCAGACTTTTGATGTTCCCATGTTGAGAGGTATGAGTAGTATACACTGAAGCATTATGTAATATGTACAATAAGGACAAAACAAGGTGAGTAATATGAAATTCAAAATGTAAGAGGATTAGAAATACATAGATTCTTCCATCAGCAAGTATGAAAGATGGATGGTGAATAAGGTGGAGTGGTGTAAGAATCTGCAAAATAGATTTGAATATAGCTTAGTAAATATAGTGTGAGAAAGGAAGGAGATATAAGGTGATGTGACTGGAATAAAGGCACTGCCATTTTGCATGTTTCTGAATATTAGCCTTTATCTGGGTTCAGAATGCTGTGTAGAAGGAGGTGTTTTTGATTTTGGAGTGGACAGTGGAGAGATTCCCATAGTCTGGAGCCAAGTATGGAGAAGCAATGATCTGTGCACTGGAGTTTTGTTTTGGAGAGTTGGAATACAGGTGCACTGTGTTCTGGCATCTGAGGTTGTAGGAGGGTGTTTGACTAATTTATTTGGCAGTTAAGGGATAGAATGTTTGGTTATTTAGTATTCTGAACAGATGTTATTCTAATAGAAAGTCAACAATGTTTTACTGGGTGTCATTTTGCCTTTTTGAATGTTTTGCACTGGTGTTTATTTTTTGAAGAGAGCGTAATGAATGAATCTAGACATTTTATTGCTGATTGGATTTGTGCAAAGTTTCTTTTTGATGCAGATTCAACCCAGGAAGGCCATATTCCAGATGGTATAAAAGAATGCCTTTCACTATTTTTGTGCTGGTCACATTGGTAATAAAGGGGGAGTTAACCATTTTTCTTGTACTATCAAAGTGGCAAGAGATGTTTAGACAGTCAAGCCAAAGGCCTAGGTATTTAAAATATGTTCTATTTTCTATGAATGTGTTACTGTGACCAAAGATTTGTCAATGGTGTGGAGTTTAATTAAGATAGAGCAGCATCTATATTCAAAAACTAATTTAATTTCTTCAAAAGAAAAAAAATAGTCATCCATCAATCAAATACTTTCTAAAAAGTGACTATGATCAGAGCTTCTACAGTATACCAAGATTTCTACTATTCCCCTGTACTGCGAACTTCAATTACGTAAGATCCCACTGATCTGCTCTTTTTAGTTAACGTTTTCTCTCATAAAATGATCCATCAATTCATTAAATCTCAAATTAGTGAACAACAATACAAATCAGTAGAGACCGATACCTTACAAGATAGATACCTTACAAGAACTAACAATAAGAAATTTCAGATACAGTTCTACTCTATCACAGACTCAACTACCATGACAGAGCAGTTATCATCAAAACTCCAGATCCTGGGGTTCTAGCCTAACTTCTACTCAACGTCACTGTGGAGTTTACATATTTTCTACAGATAATCTGTCCCCCTCAAAGAAAAAAACTGATGATTGACTGCTTACACTAAATTATTCATAATTAATATGCCCATTTCCCTGGTTAATGAATCATAAAACAAATAAATATTAACTAAGCTTTAGTCCTTCCTACTTCAACTTGATAATAATAGCACTATCATGAAGATAGCTTTTATAACGTTATGAATGTGGTTTCACTATGAAACACTGGGTTACAAAATACCGAGGAACTACATCATTGAATACACGCCTAAAACGCAAGAAGGGTGAAAACTCAGACTGTGTAGTGGCAAGTTCCATCACACCCCTCAAACTTTTATAAACCAGTTCCATATCTGTGCAAACATGAAGACGGGATTAATCTCCCAAAATAAAGGAATCTTTCCTATCGTACATATAGAAACTACACTGGCACTGATCTCCAAGGAAAATAGCCATTAGTAGTTTTATGGCGGCCACGGTGGTGCAGCGGTTCTTCAGTTCAATCCTTGGCTGGGGTGCCTTCTGTGCGGAGTCTGCATGTCCTCCCTGTGGTCATGTGGGTTTCCTCCGGGTGCTCCGGTTTCCTCCCACATCACAAAGACATGCTGTAGGTGGATTGGACACTCTAAATTGGCCCTAGATGTGAGTGTGTGCATGCGTGTGCCTTCTGTGGAAGGTTGGGCGCTGGGCTGGCAACTCGACACCATAAAACTCCACTGCTAATCATGAGCGGACAGGTGATCCGCTGAGGCGACCCCTAACCGGGAAAAGCCGAAAGAAGAAGTTTGCATCACAGCATCTTGTGACTTGGGGAGTTGATGTTCATGGAACTTCATCTTACTGACCTGTAGCTATAGCTTATGAAAGTTGCTCCATCAAAACTTAATGTATATATCATGAATTTGTCATTTATCAGGTACTTCACAATTACAATTAAGCCTGAAAAAAATACAGATAATCTATTATCAATACGTAAAGGTCAAGTAACATGTTTGTGACGTACAATGTCCTGTACTAATATTACTTAACTACCATACATTTTATAACCTCAAGCTACCAACATTTATGTTTCAAACCACCTATTAATGCATATAACACTAGCTAATGCCTTTGGTCCATGGGTTTCCCTCTGTAGGTAATAAACAGATAACTTTCTCCCAGTTTGTTTGACAATCATCAAGGCTGCTCCAACTTAAAAAATGAATTACTAAAATAACTCTGCTACTTCTAATTTTTTAAACATCTTTATTAAACAAGACATTTGTTTAAAAAGTGATGTGCGTGTGTGTGTGTGTGTGTGTGTGTGTGTGTGTGTGTGTGTGTGTGTGTGTTGAGAATGACAGAAAACTTTTTCTTTTAATAAGTTGACTCATTCCAACATTTCATAAATAGCTTAATTCCTGCTTTTTCTTAAATTTCACTCCTCCTCGTGAACATTATTCTGCATGCACTGTTCCCAGAAATTCCATTTATTGCTATGTCATTTGCTCCTTTCCTTTCCTAAATATCCTATCTTCAATACTTCAGTGACAGCTGGTATGGATTTAATTTCCATTTCCTAGTAATAGCTTTTTTGGCAGCCAAGTGCATTAATCCTCCTTTATCAAATCCCTTTATAGTCTCAAAGTGTGTCAGATAGTTCAGCGATCTAAGGGCAAAGGTTGCTGAAGCATACACATGCTTCCCAAATCTGTCTAAAACAATAGACTCCCTGTTAGGGGGATGGAGAGAGGAACTTTGCTCAGCAAGTTCCTTTTTTGTGACCGCCACCATGACCATAGCATCTACGGGCACCACCTTGCTCCAGTATTCCTTACCTACTGGTGGAGTCAGAATCTGATCTGGTCTTTTTGGGACTGGCTCAAGAGAGTTAGACTCCTTCCACACCCACCTAAATATCAAGTCAATGAGCTCATCAACAGGTGGAATAACCCAGGAGGTAGACGGTCCAGCTCCAAAGGTTTCCAAGAATAGTGATTCCTCTGGGGAAGGGTTATCGGAGGACCAACCACTCCTCTGCTTAAATAGTATCAAGAATGTCTCCAAATAAGTTGCCTTCAGGTGGTGATCTTGGGGACCCTTCTCCTTCATCAAAATCAATAACTTCGGCAATAGACTCCTTAGAGGAGTCCAAGTGCCTCCTCTTACACCCCCTCTTCCTAGGAGCTTCCTCTTTGGGATGGTCCGGTGAAGTATTGGAAGAGATGCAAAGCCCTGCTGGGTGACCTGGAGACGTGTGACCTGGAGACTTTGACCTGGCTGTCCCTGTGGTGTATAATGATGTGGCCCAAGGCACAGAGATATCTGAGATCCAGAGGGAAGATCCAAGGGGGTAGGATCCATCCATCCTACTGGCACAGAGAACACCCACTTCACTACCTGAAAGGCAGATCACTCCAGGGAGAAGGAAGACAATGGAGCCAAGAAGCCAGGCTACTGGTCCATCAGTTCCCTCTACCCTGAAGGCAACCTACCTGAGGCAGAGTCAGAGCTGAGCTGTCCAATGCTTAGGTTCCAAGGGGCAGTGAGGGCTCTGAAAACCTCAGAGTTGACTCTAATGCCTTGGACCCGACAGAGGTGCTTCGGTTCCAAGAGTCATCCAATTCCAAAGACAAAGGAGCCAGCACATCCAGAGAAAGCTTTGGATCCAATGATAAGGATATCTTCGGATGTGAACCGGATGGACCTGGAAGGCTCAGATCCAGGGGTTCCAAAACAATCAGTGAGATCAGAGAAGGAGCTGTAATTGTTGCAGAGGTAGAAGGATGGTCTTCCTGCCCCAAAGGGTTAGGAAATGGAAGAACTCCAATCTAAATTTGCACCAAAAGAAACCTCCTTCTCATTCTGTCCAAATCAGTGTTGGTCAAACTCCTGGAAGAACAAGAGGAAGATAAGGAAGGGGGCTTTGAGTGCCTTTGTTCCCAAAAAGGCGAAGTACACTGGAAGGTATAGGATCCAAATTAGGCAAGTCCTGGGTTACAGCCTCAGATCTGAAGTGCTTGGATCTGAGGAGGGGTTTGTCAGATCTGATGGTGGTCATACCGCAGTGGCCTTCAGATCCAAACTAAGCTTCTTTTTTAGTAGGCTCTGTGGAAGATGAAGTCGATGATTCAGAAGGTTTAGGAGACTTAGTAGAAGGCTCCTTTGTTTTTGGTTTGGGATATTGACCCCAAGCAATAGCTTCCGAGAAGTAAGTAGGAATAAACTGTTCAATATCAGCTTATTTTTTTTTTTGTCTGCAACAGCACACAGATTAAAATTTTTACAAATGGCATAATCAACTTGAAAGTGGTCCAGGCCCAGACAATACACACACACATAATGTGTAGGCAGTGGACAAGGGCAATTTGTGGCCACACTTTAGCCATTTCTTGAATCCCAAAAGACTTTTTTAGACATCTTGCACACAATAACAATAAATTAAATAAAAAAGTAGGGAAGTGTTTTTCTTGTATGTATATATATATATATATATATATATATATATATAGAGAGAGAGAGAGAGTGAGGAAAAAAAGATAGACAGAACAAGATACCAACAATGGTATCGAGAATTATACAAAAGGTGTAAAGGAAAGAAAAAAATAGACACAAAGAATACCAACTATGGTAATACAGAACTACACTATGTGTAAAGAGATGGGAGGATAACTATTAATAAGTTAGTAAAGATAAAGAATAAAACACTTATCGTTAATTGAAAAAAATAGCTTGACAGCTCAAAGTGACCATGTCTCTTTGCAAAAGCAGCAAACGAGATCTGATTTATGTTAGGGGTTGGTGCATTATGGGCAAGGGAGGAGCTTTGTTTTTTGGTGGCCATGAGCTAAAGTAACACTCGAGTCAGATTCGAGGGTCAGACCTGAACCAAACAGTTGAGGATATGAAAATTGTCACCATCAGATTGATATTTTTGAATTATGATACAGATTCGGAATTGCCTAGACCTGGTAAGAACTTCTGGTGGCTATCAAAAATAAAATTAATAGAAAATGGAAATCAAAGTCTAAACCAACTTTACTAGAGGTAGCGAATATAGTAACAGAGATAAAACAACTGGAAGTGGGATATTCAGAAAGGGTAGAAGCAAATTACATAGAAAAAATAGGAATTGTGGGAACAAGACATGCAGAATAATATTTTGGCAGAGGAATGATGTTTAAGGGAAAAAAGGGATTGAATGAGCTTTGTAATGTTTGACTGACAATGGCTGGATAGATTAGAAGCAATGCATAATGTTTGCAACTAAAAATACATCAGTACGGTTTGTTTTCATTCATAAAAATACACGATTGCCCATGTCAAAAGTGAAAATTGAGTAAAGATTTTTCTTATTTAATCATTTGCTCCCCCGGCACTTCTGAAAAAGTATACTGTGGGGAATTTTTAAAATCTGCCAACTCATTGCATTCTCTAAAAACATGTTCCCAATTGCCTCTTTCACATCACACCTCCAAAATTTGCTACCTACATGAATAAAACTTCTCTGAAGTCTGCTGGAGTATAAAGGTAGCAAACACTTTCCATGCAAAATCTTAAACCTTATTGACTTAGTTGCACACTTTGGGAGCCATACAGATGTCACTCCACTGTTCCCCTGTAAATTCCATTTCCAGTCTCTCATCCCAATCTTTTCAACCTCTTCTGATCAAATCTTTATTATGCACTATGTTATATGCCCTACTAATTATCCATTTTTTTAACAGCAGCTTCTGTTCTACACTCAACTAAGAAGTTAACCAGAGCTGGTCTTTCACTTTGTACTCTCCTACCCCTTTCTCACTGCCTATGCTCTGTATCAGTCCCCGGTAGGTTTAAAGGTTCATAGGTAGTTACTAGGGTTGCAGTCCAGGGAACCACTGAAGAGCCTAGCCCAAGTTCCCAGTTGCCCTCAGGCATTGCCTAGGTAAGTGACTTGTTCAAGGTCACACAGCTGGCAAATGTGGGCTGAGGGAATCAAACCTTGTATCACAGAAACTACAGCATACAGCCTTAACCCTCTTTACTAGCTACCAACTTAGGTAGGCCTGTAGCCCAAACTTCTCCTTAGCCTCATCCCACTATTTTAGATTTCTCTTTCCTAGCTATTCGCTCCCAGTAACTTGTTCCTATACCAGTTTTCACAAATAAGAGCTTCTAATAGGATCGTAGGATCATAGGAGATTACTAGGCTATCAACTTGGAGGTCATTTCAAGTCATCCCAACGTAATACCATAGAAATGTTAGTTAATGCCCAAGATTGCATTTAGTAATGACTGCCCATGTCCAGGAGGGTTGAGGGCGCTATTCCCGGTAAGAATTTACTGTTCCCCAGCCACGCGTCCAGGTTCCTTTTGAACAGTGTCATAGAGGTGCTCTGTTTCACATGAATAGGTAGCCTATTCCAAAGACACAGCAGCCACATGATATATACTTCTCAATTTCTTATCACAAGAAATCTAGGCAAAGCTTAAAATGTTAGGGAGGCACAGGCCCACAAATAGGTACAGATTTTAAACATTGCTCTTATAAACTTAGAAAGTTGCTAGAATAATAGGGTTCAGGTTAGCATGCACTTTCTGAAGGATATGAATTCTGAAACTCAAATGTATGTCATTATTTAGTGACTTTAATCCTCAGTAATTTGCCAGAAAAAACCCAATTTAATGAAGAAGAGACAAAAAATATAAACAAAAATCTGGACATTCTGCAAAAATCTGGGGCAGTATAGAAACTTCCAGATTTGAAACTCTCACAACATAGTGATACCACTTCAGCTGTTAAAAAGGGCTGTTGAAACAAAAACAAGTTCAATAAGGTATAAGTCTGCCCTCTAAAGGAAAAAGTAAAGAAAAAAAGCCTTTTGTAATGTTTTATGTTATTTTTAAAAATGGCTATACATAGCCATACTCAATATTTAAGTGAGTATTTTTTTGGGGACTCTGATTAGACATTTCAAAAAAGTTTATAGCATGTTGGTATACAAAACCTGCTTATGCGCCAGGAATGCATGTCTAAAAATACTACTTCATGGTTATGTATTTCCTTTTCCAATGTTTATAATGGTAACATTTTGAGATTAAAATTATTTTAAATGATAGCTGAGGGTAGGAGCAACAACATTATATTTGAGTACAAAATATACATTTCTAGTTATACCCTTGTTCTTAAACATGAATCTTTTGAGTAGCAGCTCATATCTATGTTTTCAAAACAGCAGAACATGTACAAACTACTTTAATTTTTAAAAGTGTTACCGTAAAACTAACTATATAGTTGTTTTCTCTATATAAAAATACATTATCCTTGCTTTAACATAGGGTATTCTCAAATAATTTTTCTAACTTATGACTGTTATCTGTGATCACAATATTTAATACAATGTATTTAACAAATTATATTTTAAGACTTGGTTTCTACTTCTCCTATGCACACTAATAATTGTCTGTTTAATTCTCAGTGTTGTTTTGCAAGAGACCCAATCAAGCATTCACTGTCCCTACAGATCCTTTTCCTTGTCATATCTTGCAAAGGCATTGTGAAAGGTCTTCCTTACAGTCATTCTCATATATCCTCTGAAAGTGAATACAGCTATATTCAACATATCTGTCTATGTCTTTCACCTGATAACATTTCACAACATATTAACATATACACTTCTTAGCAAAAACATATTCAAATGGTACTGTTGATCCTCTCAAACTATCTTGCTCTCACTGGAGTACAAATGACCCGTTTTTCATTCTCATTTGACTCTTATTCACTTAGTTAGTTAGTTTGTTTACTAGGGTAGTACTCTGATCACAACAAACCATTTGCATCACACCCAAATATGGAAGGTAGAAGGTTCAAGAGATGATTAAAACAATGAACAAATATTAACAGAAAAGAAAAACAAATGTGGATTGATTTTAGTAGTAAACATGGGAGGTAAGCAGCATGTGAGAATACAGAGTCAAAATAGAAGTGAAGTAAGTGAATGAGGGGTTAGGCTCGGCACCCAGTGCAAAAGCATTTGAATTCAGATTTTTGATGGAGGTGTCCTTTGAGTTGTGCTCTGAAACTCAGGAAAGAATGAGATTTATTTTATTTATTTATTTATTTTACATTTGTTGACCGGGATAGTCCAACTGGATATATGTCCATTTTCAGCAGAGAGGCCTGGGGAGAAAAGCTCCAAGGCAGAACATACAGTAAAAATCACAAAATGATTACAAGTCACACACAGCTTACCGGCTCCAGTTGAGCAGTCAGGTAATATAATCATACACTTTTAAATTAGTGTTGACAAATTGACTAGGCAATGTAACATGATTACAGACTACAGAGGAGGATCTAGGCGGGTTTTGAACAAGAACATAGCCAGTGCGTTTTAAAGTATAGCTTGAGTCTTTTTTTTTAACTCAGTAAGAGAGGGTTCAAGAGTAAGATCAGCAGGAAGACAGTTCCAAGTTTTGCCAACAGAGTTAGCAAACAGAGAGTCCCCAGCAGAGTTGTTGATTTTGGAAGTTTGATCCAGTAGTTTATTAGAAGAGCGAAGTGACCTCAGGTTGCTATAAGGGTGGATGATATTTTTAATTGCAGGAGTATTATCAGGGTGGTTGAGAACTTTATGGGCAATTATAAGCTGGTTGTACTGAAGTAGGCTAGGCCATTCTAGCCACCCCAGAAGATTTAGGTTGGGACAGTGGTGGGTCCTATAGGCCATGCCTGTTGCAACTCTAGCAATGAGGTTATAGTAGCTGGAGAGTTTGCTAAGAGCAGATTTGTTCAAATTAGTGAGTAGAGGGGAGGCATAGAGAAGCATGGAGAGTAGATGGGAATGAGCAATAGCAGTCCTAGCAAATGGAGTAAGGAAAGGTTTTATCTTCTAGACAGAGCCAAGTTTTTTGTTAATGGTTTTGATAGTTTGATTGACATGGATATCAAATTTGAGGGTGTTGTCTATTGTGACACCTAAGAGTTTGGTTTGGGGATCTGGGGAGATAATAGCACCATTATTAGATTTTTATGGTAAAGAGTAGTGAGGAAGACTTACAAGTGGGGGAGAAAAGAAGCAACTTTGTTTTGTTAGGGTTTAATATCTAGATAGCCAGTTTTCAACTATATTGAAAGTATTTTGGGTTAATGTCATTAGATCTGTCAAGGAGGTGGCTGAACAAATCAAGGTGGAGTCATCCGCATATTGGATACAGGTAGCATTTGGGATGACAGTGGGAAGGTCATTAATAAAGACAGAGAAAAGAAGGGGTCCTAGTATGGAGCCCTGGGGGACATCTAGGGTGACGGGTAGACGGGATGACAGTTTGTCCTGCCATAGGATGGCTTGTTGTCTACCACAAAGGTAAGATTGGAACCACTGAAGTGCATGGCTATTTAGTGATAATACCTTAAGGGTGTGCATGAGTATTTGGTGGTTGACCATATCAAAGGCATTGGAGAGATCTAAAAAGAGGGCTGAGGAAAGCTTGCTATTATTTCAGTTATGGTTTATGCTGTTAGAGAAGGATAGGAGGGCTGAGGTGGTACTATGGTATGGTCTAAAACCATGCTGAGAGTTAGCCAACAGCTTATTCTGCGTAAGATAATGCATACGTTGTTTATGCACATACCTCTCCATAATTTTAGCCAATGGTGCCAGAATAGCTATGGGTCTAAAGTTTGACAGTTCAAAGGAGTTGCTTCCTTTATGGAGTGGTATTACACAAGATATTTTCCAAATGGAGGGGATGGTGGCTTCACATAAGGTTCTGTTGATTATGATGGAGATGGGGTATGCTATAGCATCTGCTGCTTTTTGCAGATACTCTGGTGGGAGGAGATCAGCTGCTAGAGTAGTTGGTTTTAATTTCTTAATTAGAGGTCTGATAAGTGATGTAGAAACAGGCTGAATGCTAAAGGAGAGTGGGGTATTGGCTATGGCAGAATTTGGGTTGGAGCAGCTGGGTGCCAGTTGGCTGGCTAGGGATTGGATAGTCTCTGTGAAGAAACTATTGAAGGTATTTGCAATATCCTCTGGGGATTTATGGTTGGAAGCTGACTAGGTAGGAGTGGAGGACTGTCCTGGGTGAAGAAGTTTGTTTATTCCTGACCAAAACTTTTGAGGTTTGTTGTGATGTTTCTGTTGAAGATAGTAGTAGAAGGTTTTTTTTGTCTAGTATAATAGATTTTTTTTGTGTGATTCCTTAGCTGTCAGTATATAAGTTGATCTAGTGAGTCTTTTGTGGCATAACATTTGTCCCATGCCTTATTTAAATATGAGAAAAGTTTATATATAATACTAGGGGAGGAAAACTAAAGAGAACAGACCTCCTAATGAGGAAAAAAAGGAGAAAATAATACGATTTTTTATTATCTCCTAGCAAAAAGCCTGAACACCAAAGACCATGTTTGCAGCATTTAGCAGCAGAGGAGATCTGAAGAAACTTGCTTGTTACAAGGGGATTGTTACAAGGGGATTATGAATAAGGGGAGGAGCCTGAGCACTGGATCCGAAGGCTGAAGTAGCTGAAGTCAGTTTGACTCTGTTCAGAAGACCCGTCAGCTGAGGAATGGCTAAAAGAGACAACATCAGATCAGATATTTTGCAGGTAATGGTAGGGTTGTTAGTGATTAGCAGAACCAGGAGCGAGTGGTTGTTGGTCAGGAGATTTGGATGGGTAGTGTCACTGACCAGCTGTATAAGGTTGATATTGACTAGGAAATCAGCAATGTCATTTCTCAGGGGACCTATGTAGTTTAGGTTAAAGTCATCTAGAACAACAATATTTCTATACATTAAATCCCTTATTCTTACTATTACCTCAGCTTACTGGGAGACACTGGAAGAGGAAAGTAAGCAACTGTTATTAGAAGGTGACTGTTTTTCCAGGAGGGAAGTTTTAGAAGGATTAATTTGGATTCAGTGTCTCAGGAGACATTTGATTGAGCAATGATAGTTGGCTTAAGGTGTTTTTTATAAAGCATGAGAGTGCCCCGCTTTGCCTTTTGCCAGGTTCAGTGTCTTGGAGGTATTTCTAGGAGGGGAGTAAGTGCTGAAATATGGGGTTGGTTTGTTTGGACTATGTTTTGGTGACAGCTGTGATGTTGGGAAGTTGGATTTAAAGAAGGTGTTCTTATGGTTAAATGTATTAGAGATGCTTTGGTCGTTAATTAATGCACAGGAGAGGATGGGTGTGTGGGGAAAGTTTGTGGGTGTTGTGTGGTGGGAGGGAACTGAATTGGATTCAATGCTGACTCTGATGAGAAGTATGTGCAAATTGGGGGTGAATTTACTGATGTGCTTAGGAGGTTTGAGGAGGGATTGTTGCAGTTTGATAGGTTTGGTGGAAATGAGCTAAAGAGAGAGAGTGTGTAGCTGGAGTTGTGCATGAGTGGTAACTATTCTTCCTCCCACTCATCTCCCACTCAATTGCCTGGGTCAGCAGTACTTATACAGTCCATCTTTGTGGGCCAAAAGACAAATGTATAGGTAGCTTTTGGTTTATTAACTTAACCATTGCCTCCTCTGCATTCATAAATGTTAACATTCCACCTTCAATGCAGCTGGAAGACTCAGTCTGTATTTTAAGTTTTTTTAATTTGCATTCCTTTAGAGCCTCACCAAACTGCATGACATGTTGCAACATAATCTCTGAACATACATGGTCTATATATACAGGTTATCTATCCACAATAATTATTTTTTCCATGTTGACACAACTACCGTAGAACTTTTTTTTAATACCAAGACACAAGCTGAACAAAAATAACTGTGCTTCCCATATTTCCTGTTGTTTGGGGTCAACAGCAAATTAATCTCTTTGCCAGTACTCAATGAGATCTTTGCAAAACATTTCCACTATACCAACTTACTTTTAACAAAATCCAGCAACTCAGGTCCAGGTTTTTACATTCCATGGGATCTTATATCTTTTCAACAAACCATACTCCATAGAAAACAACTGCTGTTCCACGTACTTCATCTGTGCAATAATCTCCAATGCCTTACCAATAATCTCCAGTGCCTTACTAATAATCTCCAATGCCTTACCAATAATCTCCAGAGCCTTACCAAATCTCCAGTGCCCTACCAATAATCTCTAATGCCTTACTCTGAATTCTGCAAAACTGCTACTGCTTGAATGATATTGTGGTGACTTGATCATGACACTTTGACTGCTACCAAATGTTACACTTACCCAGCCATCAATTAAATTAAACACTATAATTCTTATATAATACTGTCTAGTGATCTCATCGCTTCATTATTAAGTTTAACAATCACTTTAGTATTGCCCCGATATTCCTTCTGCTGAGCGTGCACTTCTTGCTCCACCTCAGTAAACACTTACTCCTCCAGATCCACACTACTTGGCATCTGTTCTATTAGCTAGATGACGCAGTCACACTGTATTTCTCACATTAACTTCTAGTAACCTAGTTTAACTTAAAAATGTTATGATGGAAGGAGTTACCCAGGAAAAAAACTAACCTTATGAAGCACCATGAATTTCACCAGCACTGATATACATTGAAATGTACATGAAAGATTGCTTGTCAACATCTTGCTAACAACAACAGGCATGAAATAAAACAAATTTGTAACATTTTGAGCTGCAGTACTATACCATCTGGTGTAGTTGCTGTAAATTTCATTAAGGGTGAAAGCAACAGTTTTAAGATCACAACAACAAAGCATCACAGAGACATTTAAAGGTATTGTGACAACAATATTAATGCCTCTCATGGATGGGTAAGAGAGAATGTTATGGATGGCCTACATAATTAGCAGTGTTCTATTTCTTTAAATGTTATTTGGTTGAGTTAACATTCTGCTGTACATTGAAAGGTTGTTTCCTAGACTTGGATATGTGGTTTTAAAGAACTCTTTTGCCTGAAACATGATTTTATGTATAATGGAGTATATATATTTTTTATTCTCGCAATGGGATCAATGTTGTTTAGTACAAGAACATTATGTACTTTCATGGACCTTTTTTTTGTCAAATTCTGCTTTTCATGTTACATTAGAACATATTTTGTTAGGTACAGTGGGATCGTTCTTTGTGCATGACTGCTTTGCTGTGCTCTAAAAGGAGTGCATACTTCACCACCATTGTGTGATTGAGGTGATTCTTTATATAAGGTCAAAGGGGGGGGGGCTTGTTTGCCTAAAAAAATATAGTCTTTGCAACTGGCTTTTTGAGGGGTTGGGTTTTTCTGTTAGATGTAATCATCAGCTTCCCAAACTACAGTATTGTAGAGGAGGCATTTGAGATGTTTAAAGTGCACCTTTACTTAACATATAATGTGATAGCAGAGGAGCATTATGTTACATAAACTACTGAAATTTAAAAAACATTAACATAATTTAGAGCATAAGGAATGCATCTGTGGATTATAAATTAGGGTTACTACCTGTCCCACTTTGCGAGGGACAGTCCCTCTTTGGGTAGTTGTGTCTTGAAAAAAAATTGTAAAAGTGGCAAATGTCCTGAGATTTTAGAGCAAAATTATTTCCTATATGTTATGTAATAGTTGTATAAAACAGTTATTCTGTATCTGAAACACCTAAATGTTATAAGAAACAGAATAAGCAACTAAAATGCTACAAGAATAAGCTTTTATGTAGGCAAAAAAGTGAAGTTCTGTCCTTTGAACTGGTCATGGGTATGTTTTGTCCAGCAAAATCTGACATTTATACCAAAAATGTCCCACTTTGGGCATTTGAAAAGGTGGCAACCCTATTATAAATATGAGATATGAGGTACGGGCTAAAGCAGATTGCAATTCTATGCATGTGGTATATCTGGCCTCCTGCTGTCTGTGTCCAGCATATTATGTTGGGAAGACTGACAGGAGGCTTAGGGACCGCATCAGAGAACATTTGTATCAGATTAGAATAGGTTCACATGTGAATGCATTATCTAAACATGTGTTACTTGAAAGACCTGACCATGTATTTAATTTTCAGGTGTTAGCTATCGCTAATACTACTGTGAGAGGGGGAGACGTTAAGACAAGGACTGAGAGTATAGAATCAGAATGGATTATCAGGCTTAGAGCTAATATTCCCCCTGGGCTCAATGAGAATGTTCCTATTAAGCCCTTTTTGAGAGCAAGGAGGTTGAAGGTACATAAAACCAATGTACCTTGATTTTTAAATTTTATATGAGTATTATGCCTTATTTTTTGTCATTCTGTGAGATGTATATATTGATTATTTAAATCTTTGAAGTCTTTTAGAGGTTTTTAGTGAAGTTTTATATGTATGGTGTATATCTCTTTAAGAGCTGAGAGTTTTTGGCGCCTTTTTTGTTTAAATACTCCATAGTTTGTCTATGCTCTGTTTGTTAAGGTCTGAGGAAGCCTGGTCTCCCAGGTGAAAGCGCTTACCTTGTTGAATAAAGCCTGTTTGGATTTTTATATCAAGTCTTCGTGTTTTCTACATTCTTGTGGATATTGTAGCAGTTTGGTACTTCGTTTACTTTGTTTGGATTGAGACTCAGCCTTGTTTCGCTAGCAGTTATCTATTTGGTTAGTATTAAATAATATATCATAATTTTACGCTAGAAAATCTTCTGATAATCCAAAGGAGATTTCTTTATGGCTCTGTTTGTGGCTGGATATGTTATATATTTAAAGGGGCTGAGGATAGATGGATAAAGGAATACATGTTAAGCCATGTAAAGTAGGTCAGTGACCGATAGCCTGATTTGGATTCAGAGACTATATCAAATAGTTGACAGAGCATACAGTCAGTTACCTATGTGTGCAACTGACTATTTGAACAAACCTAATGAGAGAGATAGAGGAAAACAGGCTTAACTGCTTAATTCCACTCCCCACCTTGCCCTTTCTTAGCCAGTTCTTTAACTTAATTCAAGCTGTCAAAGTTGCACGAGAGTTCTTCCTCTCTGCTATTCTACTACCAATATTTAATTCCTAATTACTGTTACAATATTGCAGCTAGTTATGCTTAGACAATAAAAATTATGTTAAAACATTATGTAACAAAAAGGGGATCAACTGCAGAATGCGAAGCAGAAAATAAGCGATGACTTCGGTAATATGCACAAGTTTAGAAAGACTGCTTTTAAGCAACAGTTTTTTGATAATAATACTAACACCAAAATGTTTAAGCACAACGACACGAAACAAAAGAGAGAGACAGAGAGGGAATCATGGGATGGAGCTGCATCCAGTGGAAACTGTGGATCCACGCTTCATGAGAAGTAATTATCCTCTCCACCACATGAAAGGCCGAGACAGCCTCTATCAGATCTGAGGAAACCATCCCAATCACCGGAACTGACCCTCCCTTCCCCAGCAGACAGCCATGAAGATGGAAAGCATTGATGGGGGATTGGAATCAAGGTCAGGAAAGCTGATGGCTCCAACACCATTAACGGAGCCAAACCTAATGGCCCCGATGACAAAGCCAAAGTCACCACATCAAGCCTTGGCTCCAAGACTGCATTGGCTCTGACAACAAGGGAGTTGAATGAGCCATATCTAAGATCCTCTGTGCCACAGCTATAGGGGATATCTGCACAGAGATCACAGGACCTGGGTAGAAAATCAGTTCTGAAGTAACCAGAACCAACAGTTGGGCTGGTGAGGGGAACCAGAATTGGGGTTATTTGGGCCAATCAAAATGCCTTCAGAGCTGGAGGGGCTGGAATGATGACCATCTCCATCTGTACCTTCCAAAAATTTCTGCATTAGATGATGCAAGACTTGAAGGACCTGAAGGATACTGCTGAGGATGCTGACCTGACTTCTCTAATGTTTGTTTCCTTGGGAAACTATGTATCAAGTTAGCATCACAGGGCTCTAGATCCAGTGATGGAGTGTACATCTGGGTATTGGAACTAGATCCTCAAATCTGGGAACTTTTGCAGCAGAGGTCAGAGCCACAGATTAACCATGTCTCTTCTTTAAATCCAAAGCTTTATGCATTGCAGGCTTTTCAAAAGTCTTCTTCAATTTTGCCACCTCTGCATCAGGTGGCAAGATGCCTTTTTAAATGAGCTTGTTTTCCTGTCAGCCAGAGCCCATAGCTCAAACCCTGGATATATCTCACAATTAACTGACAGATGGGAGTACATCAAAACACACCACGCATAGATTGTGCAGGTCTTGTGGTGTTATCCTGTGTCCACACACTGAGCACTTTTTGAAGTTTGCTTGCTTCTGCATAGTAAAAAGGCAGAAAAAAAACAAATTCTATCACCCACTCAGCATGGTTTCAGACCAGGACACATCACCACTACTGCCCTCCTCTCCCTCTTAGATACAGTCAACCAGGCACAGGATTCTGACAAAATAATCGCTTCTCTTTTCCTAGACCTCTCCAAAGCTTTTGATACCATTTCCCACACCATCCTCCTCTCCAGACTATCCACCCTCCAGATTTCCCCACCTACCTTACAATGGTTTAATAGCTATCTCTCCAATAGGCAGCAATCTACCAAATGGCAACAATCTTACTCTCCCTTCCTCAATACTTCCACAGAGGTACCCCAAGCCTCCATACTTAGTCCTCTCTTATTTAGCATCTTTATTAACTACTTTCACTCCACTCTCCCACAATGCTCAGTAATCAAGTATGCTGATGACTCTACATTAATATGCACTGCATCCTCCCCTTCCTGGATACAGTCAACCGGGCACAGGATTCTGACAAAATAATCGCTTCTCTTTTCCTAGACCTCTCCAAAGATTTTGATACCATTTCCCACTCCAGCCTCCTCTCCAAACTATCCACCCTCCAGATTTCCCCTCCTACTCTACAATGGTTCAATAGCTATCTCTCCAATAGGCAGCAATCTACCAAATGGCAACAATCTTTCTCTCTCTTCCTCAATACTTTCACAGGGTACCCCAAGGCTCCATACTTGGTCCTCTCTTATTTAGCATCTTTATTAACTACTTTCACTCCACTCTCCCAAAATGCTCAGTAATCAAGTATGCTGATGACTCTACAATAATATGCACTGCAAATTCCAGCTCTGAACTCCAGCAAATCACCCAGCATGCCCTCACCTCTACTGAATCTTGGATGCTTAACAATCATCTTACCCTAAATCCAAAAAAAAAAAAAAAAAAAAAAAAAACTAAACTAGTACTTTTTACCCCTAAGAAAACCACTCCCCTAGATAAAAAAAACTCTTCACTATACAAGCCAACGACAATACCACTATAAAAGTTGTCCCACACACTAAACTACTAGGCATTATTACAGATGAAAACCTTAACTTTGACCTACACATAAACAATAACATCATAAAAACACACCAAAAGCTTGGTGTGCTCTACAGGCACCAACACTATCTTATCCTCTCTACAAGACAAACCCTTGCAACCATCTTTTTATTACCCTCTCTCCTTTATGGTACCCCTCTACTCACTAATATCCAAAATTCTGCAAAATACAAACCCGAAATGTGTTACAACAAAATAGTCAAATTTGCCAGCAAAAATGTAACTCACTGAAACAATTAGGCTTCCTGGTACTTCCCCACCATCTCTCATTCACCCAACTAACTACAGCGAACAAAATAATCTACAAACCCACAGACTGTCCTGCTCTCTCAGCACTACTCACCCAATGTCAACCCAACAGGTGACTAAGATCTGAAAATCATCTACTTCTAAAAGTAGAAAAGCCCACCTTACCTGTTGGTCAACTCCTCCATTCCTTCACCATTGCCAAACTATGGAACTCAGTTCCACCTTCTGTAAGAAACACATGCAGTACCATCACCTTCAAACAAATACTGAAAAATCATCTCAATTCTTCCTGGCTATGTACCTGCTCTACAACCTAACCTCCTCCTTCTCCTTATATGATAACTAAACTCCTGCGATTTTTGCTACTGCTGACTGATGATATTTTCTCCATAATTATTATTTGTTATCACTTGTTGATACTGATACAATAATGCTGATTAATATATCTCTATTTATACCTCTGAATGAATTCATCTGGCAACCAACAAAATTCCTGCTTTTATGTATCTATTCTGTATATATTACTGTAATCACTATGTGTCACACTGTACCTACTTTTGTACCAATTATTTTTTAATATTTTCTGCCTCTATGTTCTTATCGAAGCTTTTCTCCCCCGGGCCTCCACTAAAAATGTGGTCTTTTAGGCCCCGTGGACTTTCCCGGTAAACAAATTGCAATAAATAACTAAAATAAATAAATAAATAAATATTAATTGAATTTCTTGGCATCCAAGTCTTTACATAATAAACTTGTTACAATCAGACACCCGATCACAATCTTCTAAGTTAAACACCCCTAAGAGCTGTAAGAGCTTTCTAAGTTGTTAGAAACTTTGCTCCATCACACTTTTAAACAAAATGTGTGACAAGTGAAGGGTAGAACAGCTTTTAAAGCCGTTAATTTCTCAAAGGGACACTTTGTTCTACCTGCTGTCTTTGTGGTAACACTTTTGTTGAAATAATTACAAATCCAATCACAATCCCTTATATTATGTAACATTTAAAAAATCACTCTGTATAGGAAGCACATTAAGCTGTGTGGTGTCTAATACTTAACAGAACTACCCCATTAATTTTTAGACTCGTGTCATGGATTTCAAACTGATAAAACATTAAAAAATGAAGGCATATGCAACACCAAATGCATTCAGTCCTTGATAAACTCAACAATTAAATCTGTGCCATATATTTTGCATTCTAAAGGCAATTTAGTGTGCAGACTATAAATTAAATTTCACAACCATAAGCACTGATAATGAAAATCTAAAACAAAACATAAAGTTACAAAGCTGTTGTACTGAATAAACATGTAATAAAAAGTTTAAATAGACATTTGCAAAATTCAGTATAGATGTGTAACTTCAAAGCATTTGCATTTTTAAATATACCATGCTGTAGTTACCACTGTTTCTTCACAGTGCCTGGTTCTCTAGTTTGGCTCACAGTTAGGGTCCTGTCTGAGTGGAGTCTGCTTATCATCTCACTTTGTCCACATTGGTTTGCATTCGGTGGTCCAGTTTTGTTTCACAAGTGAACATGTGATTCTCCAAATAACAAGTAAGTGTACATGCCATTTGTGTCTGTGTGTGTGTGTGTGTGTGTAAGATACAGAAAAAGTATGTATGTATTTGTGCACCCTGTGATGGGATGGTGCCTCATTCAGGACTGGCTACTGTACCTCGTGCCCACATTGTGCCAAGATAGAATATAATTCCCCTTCAACCCTGAACTGGTTTAACCAGGCAGCCAAAAAAGTAATAAATGTATACATGTGTATAACACTAATTATACATGTTTGCTTTTATGTAGATCTTTTTTTCTGCATGCCTCCTCTAGAAATTATCTTGATTCTTAAGGAAAATTGTAGTAATGAAAGAATAAATGAATTAATGAATAAAAAATTAAATAAAATCCTATAAATATGTCAGCAAAGGTAAATGTAAACTATAATGGTGGGTATGCTTAAGTTTAACTAATACAACTTAGACTACTTTCAGTGCTTTTTTTCTGGATTCAGATTCACCTTTATGATACAACAGCCTTTCCAGCATGGAAACACTTTCTAAGAAGAAAGGACATGAACTACATATACATCATAAACTTGGCTTCAAAGAAGCAGTGGATAAAAAATGATATTTTGCCAAAAATACAGTCGTTACAGAGGGTTCAAGTATTATTTTGTACCAAAATACCTCTCTCTCTTTGTAGCTAAAACAATTGTTCATGGGAAAGTTGCAAATTATGTGACACCTTTTCTGTTGCTAAATGTTTATGAGTCTCCACCCAGTGCAGACCTGAGAAGTACTTAATTAATTTCACTGCTATGAGATAAGTAGATATGAATTTAGATGGCAGAAGAAGTCCTAAGGCAAAGTTAAGAGATTTCATTCTGTGAACAAATAAACTCTAAATGACAGGATACATTTTTAAATGTTAGAAAAATCCTGAGGCAAAGTTAAATTTAATTCTGTGAATAAGCAAAACCTGAATAACAGATGAAAACAAAGCAAAAATCATCTCATGGGAAAGGACACGCTTTCTGTCAATAAAGACTCTTAGATGGAAAAGTTAAAGTAAAGGGAAGAAAAGGCAGATACCTGCAGCACCCCAGTTAACAAATAAAATAAACGTTCTATACAAAACAATGTGTCACAGTTAAAATGTGGCAGCATCTTAGATGTTAAGTGACCTTATTCACAGTTCAGCACCTACTATAACAAGACGCCTGATTCAAGGAAATGTGTATTCAAATCTTAATGCAAACCTGCTGAATGGTTTGAAAGTCTGTGATGTGTAGAATCTGGATTTTATATAGAGATTTCTGCTTATATCTAAATATAGAACTTCAAAATATACACTCCTAGTTAACCCTAGACATAGAGAAACACAGGTGATGTACTGCACTCGAGTTCAGTTATCAGTTCTCCAGTCTCAAACACCTCAATTATACCCTATACAGTCCACAATTTTCTACACAAAGAGATGTCTGACTTCAGCACTCAGATTAGCTTTAACATTAAGAAGCCGATTTTTTTTAACTACACCTTTATTTTCCAATAATAGATATTTCCAAACAAGAAATAATTCCTAGCAGATATCCATTAGTGCCTACAGTTTCCTTAAGTTCTTTTCAAGGTTTTATTAATTCAAGAACAGAGATAAAAAAATCTGCATCTTGTCCCATGCTTGACTATTGCTATGTTTCTTCTTGTGCACATCCATCACAGCAGTCCATTCCCGTTTCTGATTTATTTTTTTTTTTTACAAATGTCAGCTTTATAGCTGATATTCATAACCAAAATATAAAACATTTACAGTTTCACTGATACAAGGAAAATCTGCAAGTGCCTTACCTTTCAACATTATTTATTAAATCAACTGCTGTTTTTGATAGTGAATTTGAATTGTCCAATAAGACAATTATTGGTCTTTTGGAGTCATACAATGAGATAAATACACAATAACAGAGACAATTTATAAATGTGAGAAGAACCAGCATGAAGCATTCATAATTTACAAGTAATGAAAGCTGGTAGGCCACTGGGATAAAACTGAAGACAGATGAGAGGAAAAAACTTGAGAACAACTAAACTGGCAGTAATACAACCTACTGATGCATTGCGACAAGAGCTGAAATGGGTTGTCTAAGGGGATGAAATGGGTTAGAACAGGCCCAATAATGGTGCATAATCCGTGCAGTTTGAAGTCCCTGTTGGTTATGGAACTTAGATGAGGGGAAAGGAATCAGGAAGTGGTGGAAAATGTGGGCACATACCAACACAAAGCCAGATGCAAGGTATGAGGTTAGTGAGTGTAGATAAGAGTGTGTGTGTGTACCTTTAAGTGCTATTCCAGTGTATAGGCACGTGCATATAAGTACTGAGCACATGCAAGCAAGAGCGCCATTTTGAGTGAGCAGCTGAAGTGAAAGTATGTATGTGTGTAGTAGTCAGTCAGTTAGTTTGTTTAAGTTTAATGTTCCAGTCATCCATCCTGATGTGCTTGTGTGTAATAAACTACTTAAACGAACACACAGCCTCATCATCTTACTTGAATACACAAGACAAGCAAAATGGTGTCAGAAAGGGATCCAAAGTGAAACTTCAAGACCATGAGGCAAGTAACCACAATGGCAGGAATACACAGAAGTGAATCATCCGAAGCACAAATGACTCGCAAACAGGTCAGAAAGACAAATCCAGGTACTAAAACTCGTTTAAATGATTTTTTTACTCAATGAATATAAAGTGAAGCATTCAAAACATTCAAAATGACTTTCTAATTAAACAAAATTTTCAAAACTACAATATATTGATAAAAGTACTCAAAATGCTTATAAAATGCTTGAAATAACTTCAGAATCTCATAAAATGCATAAAAAAGGAAAAGAACAGTATTTTTTACTATGTGCTTCTTTTTCATACTAACTAAAGCTATTCAAGATATCCGAAGTGTGCAAAGTGTGTGCACTTACTTACAGTACAGTTATTTCACAAAATACAGTCATTTTGACGAGACTGTTGTGCAGTTAAATATTTTTTGAGTACCTGGTATGCGTATGTATGCATGTATACATAATTGCAAGAGCATTTGTTGGCATGGCAGAGGGGTTTTTCACACCTGCTCCACTTGTATTTGACAATAATGTTGCTGAAAACTGAAGAGTGTTTGAGGAAGAGTATGACATTTTCATACAGGCTGCTTTTTCTGACAAAGACGCACATATAAAGGCATTTATTCTACTTAATTTAGCCGTTGAAAGGGAATGTTCATTTGTGTATGCCTCAGCTGTGTATGCAGGGGAGGGGAAACCACCATACTGTTTTACCGGCTGAAACACGGGAAGACCCTGAGTGCTTAAAATGTAAATTTAGAGAAATGTGTAACCCCTAAATGAATATTACAGTGGAAAGGCACATATTTTACACAAGAGATCAAAAGTCTAGAGAAACTTTTGCAGCATATATAACTGACTTGAGAAACAAGGCAAAGATGTACAGATTTGGTGAGTGAAGAAATGAGTTGATAAAAGACAAGCTTGTGTGTGGTATTAAAGATGATGCAGTGAGAAAGGTTTTGCTTTGAGACAGTGATATAACTCTGAATAAGGTCATAGAGATTTGTCAGATATATGAGCTCACAGAAAAGCACACAAATATGCTTACAAATGTGAAAAGCATGCTTGCAGTACATTCCAGTGCTAATGTTGACAGTATGCAGCACTAGGTTAAAAGATACAGGTCTAAGGGCATGTCCCCACCCCAAACCTTTCTAGCAAAATCCAGGGCAGCTCCAGTAAAATCCAGGGCATGCTCAGTGAAGCAGAGGGGTGAATTAGCAAAACCTGTGGCAAGCCTCATAGTCAACTGTCGTAATTGTGGAGGTAGCCATAAGCCTAAACGAGGAAGTGCTTAACTTTTGGTCAGCAGTGCTACACATGCAAAAAGTGGAATCATTTCAAAAGGTTCTATAAATCAAAAGGGGCACATTCTTTTATTAAAAAAGAGCATTCAAAGAGGCAAGTTGATCAACTAGAAATCTGTGACCCTACTTTTTATGTTGACGGTGTGTCAGTGCTTGGTGAAACAGTCAATACAGTAGATTTATGGGCAACGAATGTATTTTGTACTGTTCTGATTAAAAATGAGAGACCTGTAGAGCTCAAAGTTGATACTAGTTCAAAATGCAATGTTATGTCAGTGGAAATGTTTGCCAAAGTAAGAGCCAGTGAGAAGCTTGATCTGGCAAAGTGTGAGAAGCTTGTTGCTTATGATGTTGAAGAAATTCAAACCAAAGGCTCTGTAGTGTTTTCATGTTATTCTGCTGGGAACAGGTATGACTTGCAATTTTACATAGTCAAAAGACATGTGCAGTCACTGTCAGGCCTCAAAGACAGTTTAAAAATGGGACTGCTGTCATTTAATGCACAAGTTCACCATGTAAGCATGTGTAACAATGAGAAGTTCACACAAACTATTTTTTCTGACTATGCTGACCTTTTTGAAGACAAATTAGGCAAACTTCCAGTTGTGTATTCCATGAAATTAGACCACGAGGTAAGCCCAGTTATCAGACCAGTACGTAAAGTTCCAATAGCCATGAAAGGCAGGGTCAAAGCTGAAATAAGCAGAATGGTGCATCTAGGTATTTGTCCAGTACAAGAACCAACTGAATGGGTATCCTCCATGGTGTTAGCTCATAATAAAAGCTCAGATGACATTAGAATATCTATTGATCCAAGAGATTTGAACAAGACACTAAAACAACCTCATCATCCAATGCGTACAGTTGAAGAAGTTGCTGCTCTTATGCCAAATGCCACTGTTTTTTCTGGCTTAGATGCAAAAAGTTCATTCTAGCAAATTTTGCTTGACTGAAAATCTTCATTACTAACCACTTTCAGTACACCATTTGGAAGGTACAGATTTTTGAGAATGCCATTTGGGATAAATTCTGTCAGTGAAGTCTTTCAGAGTGTGACGGAACAAATTTTTTCTGGCTATCCATGTGCTATTATAGTGGATGATATTCTTGTAGGAGGCAATGGTGAACCTGTGCATGACATAAACCTCAGGAAAGTTCTAGAGCATGCTTGTGAAATTAATCTTAAGCTAAATCCTCAAAAATGTAAATTCAGGCTACAAGAAGTTACTTACGTGGGTCATTTTTTACCAGTTCGGGCTTACAACCAGATCCTTCCAAGCAAACTGTAATTCTTGAGATGTCAGCTCCACACAATGTCACCTCCTTGCAATGTTTTCTTGGGTCTATATTACATCATCGAACTCACAGGAGTTCGAACGATGTAATATCAAACCATGAAATTAGAAACCCAAGAATTACGAAAACACAGAACAGCAATTTTTTCCCAGGGGGAAAAAATCTCTGTCCCTGTACAAAAACAAAAAAACACACTTTAAACTTAAACTAATGTGGGGGGTTTCCCCCCCTACTTAAATATACCAACTCTGAGATCACACCACAGTGGAGGAAATAGCAAAGCCCTGAAAATGGCCCATCGATTTTTTTCCCTGGGAAAAAAATCAGTGTGCCATGGCTTCGTTATTTTCGTATTTCGAACATTTGGGTTCGATATTACAACGTTCGGACTCCTGTGAGTTTGACGTTGTAATATAGACCCTGTTTTCTTGGCATGGTCAACTATTTGGGCAAGTATATTCCAGATTTGAGTGACCTTTCAGAACTGCTAAGAGAGTTGGCAAGCAAAGATGTAACTTGGTCCGGGTTGGAACAACACCAAAGAGCATTTGATGTCCTGAAACAGAGAATTGCCAGTTCATTTTAAGATACTATGATGTTCATAAACCTGTCACTTTTTCTTGGGATGCTTCAAAGTTTGGTCTTGGTGCAGTCATTCTTCAAGACAGCAGACCATTAGCCTATGCATCCAGAACTCTTACCCAAACCAAGATATAGTATGCTCAAATAGAGAAAGAGCTCTTGGCAATTGTGTTTGCATGTTTGAAGTTCCATGACTATATTTATGGCCGACCTATTCAAATTGAGACAGACCACCAACCTTTAGTTACTATTTTAAAAAAGCCAATGCACACAGCTCCGGTGAGATTGCAATGCATGATGTTGAAATTACAAAAGTACAATTTTCACTTTGTTTACACAAAAGACAATATTTTTTATCTTGCGATACATTATCTAGATTACCCAGAAAAAACACTGAACAGCATGAAAATGAGCAGCCTGATTTTGAAGTCATGGAAGTGAGAATTTTTCTTCCATACATCTTGATGAGCTCAGAACTCACACAGCTTCATATCCATTTCTTCAGAAGCTCAACCACTTTATCAGTTGAGGATGGCCGCCAAAGCAATCTTGTTTACCACCATTCAGGCAGCAGTATTTTCCTTACAGAGACGAGATTTTGATGGAAGATGGTATCATCATAAAAGGTCCAAATGTGATTGTTTCAAAATCCTTGCAACAAGAGTATATTAAAATCTTGCAACCTGGCCACTCAGGAACTGATACTACCAAAAGAAGAGCGAGAGGACTAGCGTTTTGGCCTTCTATGTCAAAGGACATTGAGAAGGACCTTCCAGGGGTGTCCAACCTTTTGGCTTGCTGGGGCCGCATTGAGTGAACAGAAATGGTCCTGGGGCCGCATATAAAATATATCATATAGTTAACTCTTTTGTTGCTCCGGAAGACCACAGTCGATCTCCTGGCTGTACTGTAGGTGCATTTGAACAATGAATAAATGTAATAAATACCTAATATTTCCCTTAAAATTCTAATTCTCATTCTAATTCTCTAATCTAACAGTTAACTCTAACATCTTAGTTAATATATCTATATCTATATATATATATATATATATATATATATATATATATATATATATATATATATATATATTTTTTTTTTACAAATAAACAGATATTCACTACAGCACTAGCATTTCTCACTGGGAAAACCATTCCAGCAGTCCAACTACGTAAAATGTCAACATCAGCAGTCCTACAATACTATAATCTACAAAAATAAGCCAACAAATTTGCAATAAAATAAAGAATTCTCATTACTGACTTAATAAAACAATTCTGAATAAGCTACAAGAGAGTCTCACCCAAACAAATAACTGGTGCCAGAAACAGGGCCTCAAGTTAAATGCCAAAAAATGCATCATCATCCCCTTTGAAGAGAGTGATGTCCCCACAAATTATCACATTAATAACAATGTTGTAAGCATGCAATAAGTTGTATGGTACTTGGGCTTCCAGGTTGATAGAAACCTGACTTTTGACCACCACGTTGTCTCCGTTGTAAGGAAAGATTTTTACATGGCCCAATTCATTAGTAAGGGTATCTCATCCAGGGACAAAGAGATCATAACATCCCTGTATTCTTCCTTTACAAGAGCCATTATTGAGTGTGATACCCCTTTTGACATGTGCCTCAGCAAAACACCCAGCCAAAAGAAAGACTACAATCATTTCTGCCAAAAATGGTCACAGGACTTAGTTATCTAAACAGACTAAAAAGCTTCTTGCTTTCCTCTGTCTCTCACTGGCCCCTATAAATTTCACCATTGACTTGCTTTCCAGGCTAAGAAAGATCCTGCCTTAAGAGACTTCCTCTACCTCAGAAATACTGGTTATACTTAAAATGCTCACTACAAAGACCACAGCCTTCACTGCAACATAAACAAGCCACTTTTTATGGACAGGTTCTTGACACAAAAACCTTCAACTTCTGTAGAAAGCTCCTCTCATTATCAAACAATGTAGTTCAGCAACATGATGGCTGGATGGATAGCCATAAATGTAGTCCTTGGGTAAGTAGCATAGCCTTCATCAAACCAGATGGAAAATCCACATACTAACCTTTCCCAGCTGGATGGCTAAGATCTAATATTGGTTACTCAAGTCTAGTTGCCCAAGAAGAGGGGCATGTTTAACTAAGAATTCCATTTGCAAAATTATATTCAGTATACTTATTAAATCTCTCTCTTACACACACACACACACACACACACACACACACACAAAAAAAAAAGCTCCTACTTGTAAAATAGGCAACCTCAGTAATCACATGACACCTACTCACTGAATGAAATTGTCTGGAAGTCAAAATATCTGAAAAAAAAATCATAATAGAAATGGATTCATCCATGTAATTTCCCACCACCAAAAGGACCATCAATAAATCAATAAACAACTGCTCGGCAAAAAGTAAATCAATAAGAAAACCATAAACTATAATGCTACATACTGGTGTAAACATATAACTTGTGTCAATCCCCAGGTTAATCCATACCAAAAGATTGTTTCAGAGCTTCAACTATGTACAAACAGCTTTCTCCCAAAAACTTAACTCATTGATATTTGCCTTGCTGTAATTATAACTGTAAAAAAAATGTTTTAAGTTTATTCTGTACCGCAATGATTCTCACTGTTACGAGATGTAATCTCTGCCATATTGTATGAGTACTACATCCATAATTTGCTGTCTCTCTCTCTCATGTATTATATTGTTTTGTGTTATTTTTGGAGCTTTTCTCCCCGGGCCTCTGCTGAAAATGGACCTGTGCCCAGTCGGACTTTCCCGGTAAACAAATGTAAAATAAAATAAATAAAATTATACAATTCCTCCTCTAAAACGTGCACACTGATTGGCCAGCCCAACCAGCGTGCCCGTTGTAAATCCCTCAATATACTAACGGAAAAAGGTCCGGTCGCCCGGACTTTTTCCGTTAGTATAAAACACTGTCTCGCTATGTTAAAAGAGTTTAACATAGCAACACAGGTTTAAAAAAAGCAACGCAGATCTCCGTTGCTTTTTTTAAAGCTGTCTCGCTATGTTAAACTCCTTTAACATAGCGACATTAAAGCAACGGAGATCTTGCGATCTCCGTTGCTTTTAAACCTGTCGCTATGTTAAATGAGTTTAACATAGCGAGATTTAAAATAAGCAACGGAGATCTCCGTTGCTTATTTTAGCTGTCTCGCTATGTTAAACCCATTTAACATAGCGAGACAGTAAAAAGCAACGGAGATCTTGCATTCTCCGTTGCTTTTGCCCACAGCTCTGATGTACTGCGTAGGCATGCGCAGTACATCAGAACTGCCGCGGAATACCAGACAGCTGCGGAAGGGCAGCAAAGAGGCATTATACAATGCCATTATTTAAGAAAAGTAATTATTTCTTTTCTTAAATAATGTCATTGTATAATAGCAATAACCCACTTCTGGGTGTGGGTAATGCTGGATTTACCCACGGTTGTCTTTGTTTGGTCCCTCGGGCTTCGCCCTCGGGACCAAACCATGCCAACCGTGGGTAATTCCAGCATTACCCACACCCAGGCATGGGTTATTGCTATAATAAACTTCCCTCCAATCTAAAGCCATTTGACATTCAGACATTTTAATTTGTGCAGAAGTTACTCACAGACTGACAGTTGACTGAGCTGTAATGCTGACCTTCGCTTTAGAAAAAAACAAATTCCCAGACTTTGTCAATAGCTCAAAGTGCAGAGAGGATTATTTATTTATTTTTGGAAAACATCTTTAAAACTGTTAAATTGATTACACACCCAGAAACACAGAAAAGTTATTGTGATTATGTAAACCACAGACTGCTGCAAGAAATCAAAGTCACATTAGCACTCTATGCTTATGTCCGAACAGATGAATCATACCTGTCAATTCCAAAAGAAGTAAAGTAGCTTAACAAGAAGGTTATTTGCAAGGTTGCATAGCAGTTTATATTGGAAATAAGCAGAGATATTAAAAAGGCTCTGTTTTTTATAATTATGCCGAAGTCTTCCAAGGTAAATACAACTTCTGATTTAGTATGGAACCATACCTTTCAACCTTAGAGCAAGAAATCTGGACAAAGTGAAAAATAAAAGTGGGACAACCATACCTTTCAACCTTAGAGCAAGAAATCTGGACAAAGTGAAAAATAAAAGTGGGACACAGGCCCAAAAAGTTATGCATCACAGACACCATTGAAACAACTGTAGCTGCAAACATTATACATCACTTATAATCTTTCTATCCCATTATTGTCAGTTAAACATTATATGGCTCATTCAGTCCTGCCTTCTTCTGCATCAAAGAAAACTATGCTTTGAAATGACAAATGCATTAAAAATAATACATAAAACACATTGCATCAACATCCTGCAACTTCCTACCTGCAAGCAACCACAGAGCTTTCACTGAAACTAGGGCTGCTTGTTTCCCCAGAATGACAGCTCTCCCTAATTAAGTCTAATGGTATACAATCTACCAGTATCTGGACTACCTGAAATAAATTAAATTATGGCCTGTAAATTGAAAGTACACTTTGTTTAATTAAACTATATTTCTAAGCCCACTTACTATATTTTTTCAGTAACATCCCAATATCCATTTCCAGGTCACTTTACAAGACACTGGCAGTGGTAGACTTGGCATCCTTCAGAACCCCACAGGCACACACTAATACATTGTCCATTAAATGTAAATATCCATCCACTGTAAATGGCAAGAAGCTATGTCTTAAAAACTCTACTTCTGGCATGAGTACCCAAGTATTAGGTTTTGAAACAAAGAAACATATTCTCCACAGTCCGTAAGTCTCTGTCTTTAATAATCATCTACTGTTGCAGCACTCCCAACACATAAGCACACACATACACACTAAAATCCCCAACATTTAAAAAATGACATTGCTTAGAACCCACCAATGAAAAAACAATACTAGGTGCTTTTTTGTTTGTCTGAAAAACAATACAACTTTATATGCTACAGTCCCACATAGTCCACTACTGACCCATTAACCCTAGGCTGCTGTCTCATTCTTACTCCCTGGAACTGCA
>NC_056737.1:176332841-176487841 GCF_019279795.1 Protopterus annectens | reverse complement strand
GCAGTCCCACTGAGCCCATGGCCACTTTCACAGAAGACCAGGTGTTACATTCCCCACATGGAGCAAGTACACATACAAATATATACAAATATCAATAAAGTGACTTTTCAATATCATTATGATACAAACAGGCATTTAAAATAGATAAATAAACAGTAGAGGTCAGTACACACTGCATTAAAGGGTCCACAAAGAACATGAAATTTTTAACACAAGGTGGCGGGTCACGTGGGCAGGTATGTGTCCTGTGGGAAGACACTGTACTGGCTGGCTATCTGCACAGCTTCTAGTCTATGAAAGGTGAGCGCCTAAAAATTTATGGATGAAACTCATTTATCTAAGCAAGGAATTTCATAAGGCAGGTATGGCAGATGACATACAAAGGTTCCAACTCTTGCAGGTAGTGGGAGATGTGAAGAAGTAGAACACTAGAATAAGGGAGTACCAAACAGAATGTCTGATAATGCAGATGTGTCTAGCTGGAGAAGGACAAGGTGTGATCTGGATATGCCAGCCAATCAGTTATGGTCAGCCAATTAGACTGGCACAAAAAGGAAGTGTTGGATAGTAAAGGCTGTAAACAGACAAATTCTGCTGTTTTATTATAAACATATAATAATATCGAGCGTGAGAAACATGGGGAGATTCAATGTTGGATTGGTAGTCAGTGGACAATATTCTTACTGTTGTACTTTAGGGATAAATCCCTTGGACGTGTGGTCACTGCTGGAAATGGTACTAACACTTTTCTTTCCTACATGCCTGCTGCTTCTTCTGGTACTGTCTCCACAGTCTATATTGTTTCTGTTTTGTTTGCATCCTACAGAAGTGTGCAGTTCTCAAACAGTACTTTTTAAAGTATCACAGAATAAACAAGGGAAATATTGGCATCTTAGAATGCATAGTTTTGCCCTTTTCATCTAATTTATTAAAAAAAAAAGATCCCAAGAAGATAACCCCAACATGCTATTCTGGCCTTTAACATAATCAGAGAAATGTTGTACATAAAGCCAACAATGTCTTCTTAAGATGGTACTCAATGCCGCAACTCCAGTCATCCACTGTACATTACATGTATTAATGTACTTGTTTGCACACTTCATGAGCAGTATGGGTTAAGGTGCTAATTTGCCTCCTTAAAAAAATAATTGAGATGCCTTCCCATTGGTACTACACTATATGAGTATGATAATTTACTGTCCTGAAATCTAAGGTGACTAAGGTATATAAATCCTCTTACCAAATCTGTCAGGTTTTTCCATTTGGGACTGAAAGGGAGCAAGAGTAAACTGTGATAAGTTGATTCAACAATAGATGAAGGTGGTTTAATATTATTTGATTTGAATGGATATTTTAGAGCTATGCAGTTATAGCTAATATACATAACATAAGCAGAAGGCTATAAATCAAAGTCAAAGGGATGATTATGAAACAACAGGAGTTTGAGAAATAAGGAGAGAGTAGATTTATGCTTGCTCAGAAACCATACAAATTATTATATTCATAAAATAGCACAAAGTATTCAAAGAACTAAGCCAAAAGGAGTCTTTACCAATAGGGGTGATTGCAAGTAGGAGTACAGAAACCAGACAAGAGTGAGGATGGAATTTGCTGGATAAAATTAATAAAAGAAAAAAACATATTGGAAGTAAATAACTTGAGAGAAAAAGATAATAGAATAGGGTGAGGCCAAGCAAAAGTCTGGAAGATAGGTGGGAGAGTGCCTTCCTTACCAGGGATTGACAAACTGTAGGCAAAAGCAAAGGCATAAGGAAGTTCTTGCTACCTGAACAACCAGTTCTGGCAGAGTTAGATGCATCTAGAACAGAAGCTGCTGTTAAAAATGGGATAATTAGCATATAACATACTGCATGATAATGATAAACATCTGTTAGAGGATGTTAGGAAAGATCAGGAAGACAGAATGGAAAAGCATTTACAAAGGAACATCTGTATCACTCCCAAGAATGCAACAAAGCCCAGAAGGTTTAGGATTTTCATTTGGAAATGTATGTATACCACAGTATTTTACATCCCAAGACTTCAGACGAATTTTCCTCTGATAGTTGGAAAGAGAAAGGTAACTGGGAAATTTTTTTTTTTTCGGGGGGATATAACACATCGGCAAATTTAAAAAATTCCTAATAGTACCTTCCCAGAAATGTTAGGGGAACAAATGTTTGTAACCAAGGATTTTTTTTGAGCTAGAATACAGGATCTGAACACAGTAAGGCCTTACTAAAAGAAGAAATTGGAAATCAAAATCTAAATCAACTGTAACTAAAGTACTGAATACTGGAAAGGAGATAAAAGAGGTAAGATTTTTAGACAAAGGAAGGAGCAAATTAATTAGAAATGGAATTTGTTGGAAAAATACATATACAATAATGTTCAGGAAGAGGAGCGAGGTTTAAGGGAAGGCCCAAAACAGCAAATTATTTAATGCTGGAGTGAATGATAAGTGTTAAAACTAAAGTGTATATATACAATGCATGGAAATAATGAAACCTGTCCCATGGTCTGTTCTTTTCTATTAATGTATGTTTACGCATGTCACTGTTTACAAGTTGAAGATTTAAAGAGAGTATTTACAAAAAGGTTTATTTGTCCTTTCAGTAGGAATGGTATTAAGTGAGATTATACTAAGATACACATCAAATGTACATAAAAGTATTGCTGCTGTTGCTGCTCTTGTACTCTGTGAAATTTATTCAGATTCTCTGGGACTGAAAACTGTGAATCCAGCTCCACCGGTGCATTAATAAATATGACTTCAAAAGCTTCTATCACAGGAAGATTGGCTGATGGATCTCAGCAACTCCAAGAATTTATTTTTATGGGAAGACATTTCCATGATCTCCTGCTTAGAGTGGCCTCTCGTCAGGTTCAAGGTGACAACAAAAGTCACAACTTCAAAGAAAAAAATCCAAGGATAAGGTGTCTTCTTCATCCACACATACTCAGATTGCTGTCTCATTTTTGCCCTATACCTCATAAAAAATCAGACTTTCTTGTAAATCACAGAGTACTACAGTCAGTCAATAATTCCAGAGATTAGAGTGTCATGCTTTCTATTCAGAAAATGCAAGTTAGTGCAATGCCTATTGTTCTATTATCTTTTAAATGAATTACAGTTATGTGTACGCATTGTCCTTGGTTGTGGGACTGTGGGCCTTTAACCCTGTGTTATTTTTAGCTTTGCTAAGAATTCTTCAGTGAAGGAGTTGCAAGGTATGCATGTGTGTCAAAATCTGAAAATAAACTATTCTAACAAGTATAAAAGAGATCTTTTTCATCTTCCTGAGGAACCAAAACTTCGGGGGGGGGGGGGACATTATTTCTACTTTTTGCCATACATAACCCCCAATAAGGAAGGTTTAGGCTTCAAGGACCAGGCCTGGGGTGGATTTCTGCAACACAGTAAAGTATTCCTCCACAATTTTTTTAATTAGGTGTCCCACTAGCATCTGGTCCTTGGGCACCAAAAAGTTGGACATTAGTTCCCAATAAATATCTACCTTCCTATCTTTGGGCAACTGCTGTATGGATATCTAACCCATGCATGGCCATATCACAACAGTGGGAAAAATAATCCCTCAAGAGAAGCATGGAGAGCTATGGCAGCTATTGTAACAGTCATTTCTTCTCTGAATCCCACCCCAGACTACTACGAACACATGTCCAGCTGAGGAAGATTTGTACCTCAATATCTAGAAACCTGAAATCATATTCTCAATTTCAGATGCCATGTTGGTGAACATCTTCATAACTGATAGGGTCTTATCAGTGGTCACATTTCCAAAAAGTCTGCTGCAAAAATAAATGGGCTGATGGAGGACCAGGGAAATAACTTCCAGTACCTCTCTCCTGTGCCAGGTCTGCAAACTAATCCTCGGTAAGAACAAGGGATACAGGCTTGCACTGAGCAACAGGCTGGGCACCTACAGACTCAGATTCTGCCTTGTTTGGCACCAAAAGCAGGACAAACAGGCCTTTTGCAGATTTGATTTGCACAGAGTTTATATGAATCCAAATTATGACCTTTAAACAGAATAAACATTTGAGAATCTTACAGCCCAATTGTACTTAATATTTTTTGTGTAGATGCCAACTGACAGAAAAAGAATGTTCCAAAGTCAACCCATAATACAACAAAGTATACAATATTCACAATATAAGACAAACACAGAAAAAGTTCTACTTATTGCCACTCAGATCTTGAAGTGGAAACAACTTACTATATCAAACAGATAACAATACTCTTCACTAAAAAGATGACAAAAAATGATGATGGAGTTTACTATGCTGTCTTTTACATATTTTCAGCCTGATGGCCCCACAATAAATGAGTAACCGTATGACTCCCAGAAATGTCTGACTACTTTAAGATATAGCCAGATGACTGAAGTCAGTGGCTTAAACCCAGTCATTTTATGAATTCATTACAATAAAGATCCTTCTGAATAATCAGAAGAACCAGAAGCAGACAGTCTAGCTCTTGAGGCAACGAAAAGTGGGAAAACTGCACATTTTTTTTCCTGTAATGAAGTGGCATCTTCTATCGCTAGCAACCATATGACCTCTAAACCTAAAGCACAACCCTAATCAAATGCCAATCTTTTCTCATCAAAGTGTCTTACGTCTCCTTTAGCTCCACCCCAAGAGTTCTTCATATACAAAAATATGATTTATCTTTTATTCATTGCGTGTTTTTTTTCTAAACTTATTTTTTTCTGTGCACTGCATTAATATTTTCTTTTCTGAAATCTTACAGTATTTCCTTCTAGCATTTGTCTCATCATTTGTTACATCAGGGAAGAAATTGCAATATGGTAGGAGCAGGGACATCTCAGATATTTACTTCTTCCAAAAGTAGCATTGTTAGGCATGTCACCATTTCTAGCAAAACAGGTAATAGAATATCTTACACCTACATACTAACTGGAATATTAAGTACCCATTATCAGTTATAGATGACCATCTTCAAATCTCAGGTAGAACATATGGCCTGCAGCTGCAGTTTTTAGCCTAAATTAAAACAACTTCATTCAATAGCAGACAATTCAAACTTACTACATAGATGTATCTGAAAATGACAACTTTGTGTATATGACAATTTCTTTTTCACTGCACACTGCTATTCTCTCCCTTTAGTTGACAAGAGTGTCATATCCAGAAAAAAACAAAAAAAAACAAACAAACATGATTTAAATATTACTCAACACCCTGAGAGTCAGTAAGGCTTGTGGCAATGCAGAAGTCTCAACTCCAAAGTTATCCATGCTGCTGCACACCTGAGTGATTTGGGGATCGCTCTCCTGCTATGATTTTACCCTGGCAGTGTCCACAGTGTAGAGGTCTCGTTGGCACAGGTGAATGAAAATGCAAACGTCAGATGGAGTGGATAATGCAAATTAGCCAGGTGTTCTCCAAAAATGGTGCTGCCACCTGGATAACAGTACATCAACTCAGAGAATCAGTGCAACTATTTTTTTTTTCACAAGGTATGAAAAATGTATTCAATCCTTTGAATGGGTTTAGGCTCATAGCATGAGTACAGGTAGGTACCGTGGAGCTGTCAGAGTGGATAAGTGTCTATGTGTATGTATGTGGGCAACTGTGTAGGGGCATGAATGCAGCTGCATGGATGTGTGAGAGTGTGTGCATTTGTGTGTGTGTGTGTGTGTGTGTGTGTGTGTGTGTGTGTGTGTGTGTGTGTGTGTGTGTGTGTGTGTGTGAGTGTGTGTGTGACTGCAAGGTTCTATGAGTGTGAGCGAGTCTGCTGTAAACTCTTGCAGCTGCATGCATGTATGTATGTGTGTGTGGGAATGTCTGGGAGTGTGCGTGTGTGTGCGTGTGTGTGCATGTGTGTGTGTGTGTGTGTGTGTGTGTGTGTGTGTGTGTGTGTGTGTGTGTGTGTGTGTGTGTGTGTGTGTGTGTGTGTGTGTGTGTGTGTGTGTGCGTGCGTGTGTGCATGCGTGTGTGTGCATGTGCGTGCACGCATTCTGGGAGGTGGCTGTGCTACTGTTATGTGCAGACTGGTAGAGAGAACTCTAACACAGTCAGGTCTGACAGTGCAGTGTATGATTCAAAGATATGGTAAGTAGCTAGCTATGGTAATTAGCTGCTAATGAGTTGTTCCTCTCTGCAGCTTTACCTTATCTGTGAAGCACAGATTCTCACCATCTAACTAATTGACAGATTCTAGTTAGCCAATTAGTGCTAGTCGTAAAAATCTCTTGGAATCAAAGGACAATTTCTTGTGCTGATTTTGCATTGAACTAAATGTCATTTCATCTTTTTGTGAAATATCACATTAGTTCCTGTTGTTATTCAATACTTCTGATGTGTTAAATAGCCCTTAAATGATAGTTACAGCTAAAAAATCTCCAAATTATGGCAATAATTTCCAGATGCAAGGCTGGCTAATAAAAAAATGTTAAGGATGTTGGAAGAGCTGGGTTGGGGGGAAAGGAGTGGCTTTGCCAGATTGCCCTCACAAGGAGGGGATAGCCCCTGTGATATGTCACATTCCCAGTGAGAGGGATGGTGCTACAATTGATGACACTGAAGAGGGGATAAACTAGCGCTAATTAACATTTCATACAGAGACGTATGTGACATCAGTAGCTCCCCACTTAACTGTACACAAAAATCTCCTGGCATGCAGGACAATGCTTGAGGTTCTGCTGGTTGCTCTACTCCACTTCCCCTTCTCAATCTATCATTGCAGTCCTATCCCGAGAGCAGTACCAGTGGCATTCAATGTAAAAACAGTGCAGCTAAGCAGCTGAGGGGCATCTGGAAGGCAAGCAAAAGGGGGCAAAAAAATCTGATAAAGAGTAAAGCACTAAGTAAAGATGGCCAGTTCAGTCTGAATATATGCAGTTACTTATTGATCACCAACTTCACATTTCAGCTAGAAACTGAGAGTTCAAACTACAGATCTGAGTTAAAAAAGCTAAATCAGTTGCTCTTTCAAACATAGCATTCAAAGGTATTTTAAATGCTGTGTACCAGATGGCTATTAACAAAAAACAGAAGTCACTGAAAAAAGACAAATTGTAGTTCATTTCAATCATAGTGAGGAAATCACAGTACTCTTACTGAAAAAAGTATGACAAAGGACTACAGTAAATGTTACCATCACCATAACACACTCTTTGTCCCCACAAAGTTACATGTTTGTTTGTCTTTCGGCTTTTCCCGGTAAGAGGTCGCCACAGCGGAACTCCGATCTGCTAATGATTGGCAGTAGATTTTTACAAAACGCCGAGGTGCCAGCTCGACACCCAATCTTCAACGAAGACACGCTCATTTACGCACGCATGTCTTTCGAGTGCTACCCAACTGTGGGGAGGACATGCAGACTCCACAGAGAAGGCACTCCCAAGCCAAGCCGAGAATCGAACGGGAGAACCTCTTGCTGTGAGGTAACAGTGCTACCGCCATACCACCACATGAAAGCTCCCACAAAGTTACATAAAAGAAGAAAAAAAACCATCGCCTGTAATATGAAATCAGAGCATCAGCATGGCACCCTCTTCTGACCATTTTGGAATAAAGCAACTCAGAAAAAAATAATGACCACAATGTTAAGAATGCACAGCAGAAAAAGTAAGACCTCACATAAACATATTTTTCAGATTTGGGATAGAATTGTCCTTTAAGCATGATATTATCAACATAATATTAGATGAACATCAGAATTCTGGTAAAGCCCAACGCAAGTCATTCTATGTGTAATAAAACAATGACAAAATAAAGATAATACCTCATGTATTGTAGTTCAGTATACTTCCAATACATTAGCTCATTCACTAGCTTTTCAGAAATGGAGATTCCTAATAATTTGTACTACACCAACCAATAGAAAGCAAATGGTTGCATAGCAAGTGCTTTTACACAAAGCTACTGTGTAAGCATTTTTCCTTTTTATATTAATTACATACTGTATACTGTATTTCAATAATCTGCAGCTTTCTATGTTCTAAACATCTGTGTCTTTACAAAAATCTGCAATGCTAATTTTTTTACTCTCATTTTAGACCCCATCAGTCTCCCTATAACCATTAAGCCCCTATCCCACGTAGACAAATTTGTTCCCTTACTTCTTAGCATCTAGAGATCCTAAGCATGGCAGGGGACAGCAAACCATTGCTGACCTGAAGGGAGCCAGAAGATTTTACTTAAGCTCATATCCCCAGCTCCTGTTGGTTAGCAGAACAGCGTAATGCTTGCTACACTAGGCTATGCCAAAGTGCACACTTCTGCAAATCTGCTGTGCCTACCTGCAGAGGGATGTTCTCCTCGGTTTGTTTGTGATCCTGTGCCCCTCAGTTCTACATACAGTATAGGACTTTGCCCAACTCTCATGTGCCATTCCAGCAGTGGAGTATGGACCAACCCCTCCCTTCAGGATAGACAAATCAGTGGTTTCTTATCAAAACCCCTCCTTTCAAGACGGACAAATCAGCGATTCCCCATCAGATATAAGAGACCCATAATTATGAATCCTGCAACTCTGATAAATAAAGGGAAATCATAAAGGAAACTCAGCATACTATCTTTAAGCATTTTAGAGGCTTTGCCTTCTGTAACTCCACACCCTTGCTACTTATATATAGTGACTCCAAATCCAGGAATCACCCAAGCAGGAGGTCTGACCAGCACACTCCTTGGTCTAGTATGATAGTGCGCTCACACACACACACACACACACACACTCACACACACACACACACACACACACACACACACACACACACACACACACACACACACACACACACACAGCATTTCACAAATGAAGTGGGAGTTTTAGATTACCAGTAGCAGAAGCAGGCACTCAAAGTCCTTCCAATAAAGCAGGAGCTTTGAATTGTTTTTAACTCACTGAATTGTTTTTCTCTTCCAAACACTCCTCTCAACTGAGCACAAGATTTGTGCTTTGCAGTGTGTGTGTTTTCCTCCCTCCAGAATGATCAGGATTGCATCTGCAAACATGATGATGACTGCTGCAGTATAGATTAACTGCCCCCGGATAACTGTGAATTGGATGATGATGACTGCAGTATGGATTAACTGCCCCCTGATGACTGCGAATTGGATAATGATGACTGCTGCAGTATGGATTCCCTCTGATGACTGTGAATTGGATGATGATAACTACCCCAGTATGGATTAACTACAAATTGAAGGATTGCAGAAAATTCAGGTAAGGAAAGGTAAATCACCTGGGATTACAAATAATCAGTAATACCAATCATTACAGTCTTGTAATTATTGCTCAGAAAATATGTAATGTATCCATCTCAGGAGCACTGTCTGATTAAGTGATTTACTCATAATCACACAACAGGCAAATGGTGTTAGGAAGAATCAGAGCATGAACCTTTGACTACAGGAAGAAGGTGATTAAGAAATTAGAGACTTAATCCACTACACTACTTGCCAGACCTTCCTTAATTTCATTATTTGATAAATCACTCAGGGTAAGAGTCAATGCTAGTCATTAGAGTTTCATAGTTAATGTTCAGGAAAAATGCATCAAGCTTTATGTTAATTTTTTTTTATTTATGCATTTATTTATTTATGCATTTATTTAACATTTGTTTACCAGGATGGTCCGACTGGACAACAGTGTCCATTTTCAGTGAGGGCCCGAGGAGAAAAGCTCCAGCAAAGTACATTTTTACTAATACATGTCTAGTACAACAAAGAAAAAGTTTACTATACAGCTTATATGTATCTACTTACAGTCTAGCAGAGATCAGTAAAGCAATTTATATACATAGGAGATTAATCAACAAAAATATATACATGAGAGATGAGATTAACACATGAATAAAGTACAAATACAGTATAGCGTGTCTTAGATTTTCTTGACCCTCTACAGTACATTTAGTATGTCATCTGACAGGATACAGTTTACAACTGTGAGGAAGACAAGGGGATATAGGTAAGGGAGAAGGAGGTTACAGAGTTATAGAGTGGATAGAAATGTAGATAGAGGTTATATCTGAGTGAGGAGAACAAGGGGGTATAGGCAAGGGATGAGGAGGTTACAGGAGTTATAGAGTGGATAGAAGTCTAGTTAGTGGTTATATCTGAGTGAAGGAAGGTTATTTAGGGGAAGACAAGGGGATATAGGTAAGGGAGAAGGAGGTTACAGGAGTTATAGAGTGAATAGAAGTGTAGTTAGAGGTTATATCTGAGTGAGGAAGACAAGGGGATATAGGTAAGGGAGAAGGAGGTTACAGGAGTTACATAGTGGATAGAAGTGTAGTTAGAGGTTATATCTGAGTGAGGGAGACACGGGGATATAGGTAAGGGAGAAGGAGGTTACAGGAGTTATAGAGTGGATAGAAGTGTAGTTAGAGGTTATAGGTTCATAGATAGGTACTAGGCTATCGACCCTGGGGCCTATACAAGCCCAGCAAAAAAGGTACCCTGGCTTTTGCCACCAAAGAAAATTATTTTCCTGTGCCACTGCCAAGCAGAGCCACAGAGGTGATCCCCGGGGTGAATTTCCTATTTCCCATCCAATCATCAATGTTTTTTCTTGAAGAGTGCTAATGAGGAGCTTTGTTTGATATAGATAGGTAGTTTATTCCAGAGTATGGGAAGTCTCTGGGACAGGAATCTATGCCTCCAGCATGTTCTGTTTATTGTGGTGACAAGGTTTAGGTCCCTAGAGAGTGTAGCTAGGAGGGATTGGGATTTCTTTAAGTGGAGCATGTCCAACAGCTCTGGGTTTGACATAGCTTTGTATGTTAGGCAGAGATCACCTCTGAGTAGACGATATGCGATGGAGTAAAGCTGGAGTTTTTTGAGACGGTCTGCATAGGGCATCTGTTTGAGGCTGGTAATCCTCTTTGTGAGGTATTTCTGCAGCCTTTCCAGTTGTTGTAGATGTCTTGTGAGGTACCTACCAAAAGGGGCGTTGTACTATATAATGGGTCTAATGAGTGATGAGTAGAGGGGAACAATGACCTCTTTTTTCTGGATGAGAAACCTTTTGTGATGAGGTGTGCCACGTAGAAGGATTTCCTGACTACTGTGGAGATGTGATTATCAAAGGAGAGACTACTGTCCACCTGTGTCCCAAGGTCTCTTATCACACTTTCGGTGTTAAGTATACTACTGCCTATATTGTAGTTCATGGGTACAGAGTTTTTACCAAAGGGGATGACAATGCACTTTTTGGCATTGAGCTTGAGGCCATGGCTTTGACACCAGGCATCTGTCTCAGTGAGGCCCTTTTGTAGGATGTCCATATCGTTAGGAGTTTTGATTATGGCTCCTATTTTGCAGTCATCTGCGAACTTTGTTAGCCAAAGTCCTTCTGTGTTAGCCTGTACTTCAGAGAAGTAAATACCAAACAGGAGAGGACCCAGGACTGAACCCTGTGGTACTCCACTTGTCACTGGTCTGAAGTCGGATTTGGAGTCTGCTACTTTCACAGTGTGGGTTCTGTCAATGATCCAGTTGGCAACCCATCTTGTGACATAGGGATTTATATCTAGTTTAGTGAGTTTATCTATAATTCCAGAGTGGGGAATGATGGCGAAAGCCTTGGCAAGATCTAGATAGGCTGTGTGAACCACCTTACCATTGTCTACGGCTTTGGTGACTGCTTCAAAGAAGTCTATCAGGTTTAGGAGACATGATCTGCCTTTTACAAACCCAAACTGGGTGGGGTCCAGAGTTTGGAGATTACCAATGTCTTTGTTTATAAGTTCCATGATGATACGTTCCATGGCCTTGCAGACCAGGCTCGTCAGGCTAATGAGGTTAGCTGATTAGATGAGTTATATCTCAGTGAGGGAGACAAGGGGATATAGGTAAGGGAGGAGGAGGAGGTTACAGGAGTTATAGAGTGGACAGAAGTGTAGTTAGAGGTTATATCTGAGTGAGGAAGACAAGGGGATATAGGTAAGGGAGAAGGAGGTTACAGGAGTTATAGAGTTTATAGAAGTGTAGTTAAAGGTTATATCTGAGTAAGGAAGACAAGGGGATATAGGTAAAGGAGGAGGAGGTTACAGGAGTTATAAAGTGGATAGAAGTGTAGTTAGAGGTTATATCTGACTGAGGAAGACAAGGGGATATAGGTAAGGGAGAAGGAGGTTACAGGAGTTATAGGGTGGATAGAAGTGTAGTTAGAGGTTATATCTAAGTGAGGAAGACAAGGGGATATAGGTAAAGGAGGAGGAGGTTGCAGGAGTTATAGAGTGGATAGAAGTGTAGTTAGAGGTTATATCTGAGTGAGGAAGACAATGGAATATAGGTAAGGGAGGAGGAGGTTAGAAGAGTTATGGAGTGGCTAGAAGTGTAGTTAGACGTTATACCCGAGTGAGGAAGACAAGGGGATATAGGTAAGGGAGGAGGAGGTTACAGGAGTTATAGAGTGGATAGAAGTGTAGTTAGAGGTTATATCTGAGTGAGAAAGACAATGGGATATAGGTAAGGGAGGAGGAGGTTACAGGAGTTATAGAGTGGATAGAAGTGTACTTAGAGGTTATATTTGAGTGAGGAAGACAAGGGGATATAGGTAAGGGAGGAGGAGGTTACAGGAGTTATAGGTTCATAGGTTCATAGGTTCATACTAGGCTATCTGCCCAAGGGCATTTATAAGCCTAGCCCATAGTTATGTGGCTTTCGCCACCCCTTTAGTTTGAATAAAAACTATGCCTATCATTTTTCTGTGCCTCTGTTAAGCAGTGACACTGAAGTAATCCCTGGGGTATATCTGCGATCTCCCATCCATTGGTCAAGATTCCTCTTGAACAAGGCCAGCGAGGTGCTCTGCCTCACATGTACCGGGATTTTGTTCCACAGCATAGGGAGTCTCTGGGTGATGAATCTGTCCCTCCAGCACGTTCTATTTATAACCGTGTCAAGGTTTAAGTCTCCCGCCCTTGTGGTTCTGAGGGATCTAGATTTTTTGAGGTGAAGCATATTCATCAAATCTGGGTTTGACATGTCCTTATATGTCAGGCACAGGTCACCTCTGAGCAAGCGGTATGAGACTGAATAGAGCTGGAGTTCTTTCAGTCGGGCAGCATAAGACATATTTTTGAGACCCTTTATCCTTTTGGTGAGGAACTTTTGGGGCCTTTCAAGCTGCAGCAGGTGTCTGGTCAGATACATTCCGAACGGGGGATTGTACTCAATCATAGGTCTAATGAGTGATGAGTACAGGGGGACGATGACCTCGCCTGATCTAGATGTGAATCCCTTCATGATCAGGTGGGCGATATAGAAGGTTTTCCTAACTACTTTAGCAACATGAGTGTCAAGCGAAGGCTACTGTCAACTTGGGTCCCCAGATCCCTGATGACTTTTCTGTGCTCAGTGGATTGCCACCTATATGGTAGCTAGGGGTAACCTTGTTTTTCCCGAAGGGTATGACTATGCATTTTTTGGCGTTTAACTTCAGGCCATGGCTCTGGCACCAGTTATCCATTTCTGTGAGGCCCTTCTGGAGGATATCTGTGTCAGATGTGTTTTCGACTATGGCGCCCAGTTTGCAGTCATCTGCAAACTTTGTCAGCCATAACCCTCCTGTGTTTGCTTGTACTTCACAAAAGTAGATGCCGAACAAGAGTGGACCCAGGACTGAGCCCTGTGGGACACCACTTGTGACAGGCTTTGAGTCTGACATGGCTCCAGCAACTCTGACCCTGTGGGTTCTGTCACTTAGCCAGTTTGCAACCCATCTTGTGATGTATGGGTTTACATTCAAGCTGATGAGTTTTTCGATGATACCTGAGTGGGGTATTGTGTGAAAGGCCTTTGCCAGGTCGAGGTAGGCTGTATGGACTGCCTTTCCCTCATCAATGGCCTTGGTGACTGTCTCGAAAAAGTCAACCAAGTTTAAGAGGCAGGATCTGCCTTTGACAAAGCCAAACTGGGTTGGATCCAAAGTCTGCAAGTTCCCTATGTCTTTATTTATGAGTTCCATTATGATCCTCTCCATGGCTTTGCAGATAAGGCTTGTCAAGCTAATGGGGCGGTAATTTCCAGGGTCTGTGGAGGCACCGCCCTTATGAAGTGGGACCACAGTCGCTGCGCCACTCCTTGGGTATGTATCCTGAGGTGAGGCTAAGATTAAACAGCTGTCCTAACTGTGGGTTTAATTCCTCGTTGAGTTCATGAAGCACACAGCCGGGGACACCATCCGTCCCATGGATGCTGTGTTTTTGCCTTAGTGAGGGCAGTTCTCACCTGGGCGTTGGAGATGTTTGGGGGCTACAATCCTCTGGAATAGATATCTCTCCTTTTGGGGAGGGGAGAAGTTTGCACTGAACCTGTCAGCCAGTATGTTAGCAATGTGTGTAGGTTCAGTAATTTTCACATCATTTTGAACTAATTCTGAGCATATCTGGGAGTTTCCTCCTAGGTTTCTAACATAGCTAAAGAAGGCCTTATGATTGTCTTTAGAGTCCTTGGCGATTTTTCTCTCAAAATTTGCCTTGGATGATTTTATGAGAGCTCTTAGTTTTTTACTTATAATGATCAAAGGTGTCTTACCTTTCAAGGATTTTGCTCTATCTTGTAGTAGCTTCCTCCTTTTGTTGTAGAGCTTGTTTATGGCTGGGGTCCACCAGACTGGACGCTTGCCTTTGGTACAGAGAGTCTTAGTTTTGTTTGGGATAGAAGTGTAGTTAGAGGTTATATATGAATGAGAAAGACAATGGGATATAGGTAAGGGAGGAGGAGGTTACAGGAGTTATAGAGTGGATAGAAGTGTAGTTCGATGTTATATCTGAGTGAGGAAGACAAGGGGATATAGGTAAGGGAGGAGGAGGTTACAGGAGTTAGAGTGGATAGAAGTATAGTTAGAGGTTATATCTGAGTGAGGAAGACAAGGGGACATAGGTAAGGGAGGAGGAGGTTACAGGAGTTTTAGAGTGGATAGAAGTGTAGTTAGAGGTTATATCTAAGTGAGAAAGACAAGGGGATATAGGTAATGGAGGAGGAGGTTACAGGAGTTATAGAGTGGACAGAAGTGTAGTTAGAGGTTATATCTGAGTGAGAAAGACAAGGGGATATAGGTAATGTAGGAGGAGGTTACAGGAGTTATAGAGTGGATAGAAGTGTAGTTAGAGGTTATATCTGACTGAAGAAGATAAGGGGATATAGGTAAGGGAGGAGGAGGTTACAGGAGTTATAGAGTGGACAGAAGTGTAGTTCGAGGTTATATCTGAGTGAGAAAGACAAGGGGGATATAGGTAATGGAGGAGGAGGTTACAGGAGTTATAGAGTGGATAGAAGTGTAGTTAGAGGTTATATCTGAGTGAGGAAGACAGGGGATATAGGTAAGGGAGGAGGAGGTTACAGGAGTTATAGAGTGGACAGAAGTGTAGTTAGAGGTTATATCTGAGTGAGGAAGACAAGGGGATATAGGTAAGGGAGGAGGAGGGTACAGGAGTTATAGGGTGGATAGAAGTGTAGTTAGAGGTTATAGCTGAGTGAGGAAGACAAGGGGTTATAGGTAATGGAGGAGGTTACAGGAGTGAAAGAGTGGACAGAAGTGTAGTTAGAGGTTATATCTAAGTGAGGAAGACAAGGGGATATAGGTAAGGGAGGAGGAGGTTAGAAGAGTTATAGAGTGGCTAGAAGTGTAGTTAGAGGTTATACCCGAGTGAGGAAGACAAGGGGGTATAGGTAAGGGAGGAGGAGGTTACAGGAGTTATAGAGTGGATAGAAGTGTAGTTAGAGGTTATATCTGAGTGAGGGTAAGTTATCCAGGGTAAGTACATGAGCAGAGTCAGGTAGATGTCAGGTGATCTTTTAGTGGTTTCTTAAATGTGGTGGTGCTGGAGGTGGATCTAATATCGATGGGTAGGCAGTTCCAGATTTTGGCGATACTGTTAGCGAGTCGAGAGCATTATTGCTACTTTTAGAGATGTTTGCTAGGTTTTGTTACTGGAATTAACTGATAATAAATTAATTAAAACTGTCTGGCAATTAAAGCTCTGAGTTATTAACAAACTGCTTCCAGTAGTCAAAAGTACAGGGTTTCAATCTATCCATATCCATCTCCCTACTGTGTGCCTTTCAGCAAGTCACTCAGACAGTGCTTGTGAGTCATGTCTGAAGTTAGAAGCGTAGCTAGTATGAGTCAAAGGGGGGCAACTGCCATTGGCACAAGTGTTAGGGTGCGCAGAAGGGCAATGCCAATCACTCTTTAATGCATATGGGCTTTTGAAAGCCAGTATTGCATTTGTGGTCAAACCTGAGAGTTGCAGTGCTCCCTGTGTGGTCTAAATTGCAGCAACTGACAATTCAAAGTAAAAAAAAAAAAAAAATGTAATTGACTAAAATCTGAGGGATGGGCAGGGTCCAGAAATGGGGCCTGACTGGCTCCTGAGGAAGGAGGAAGTATGTTTCTGGCCACCTGACTGTTGTCTCAGTAGAAGAAGTGAATTTTTTTTTTACTCTTTACTTGAACAGCAGTGTGGGGGGGGGGGGGGGTTGGAGAGGGTACTACCTGCAGTTTTATAGGCTGATAAACTATGCTAATGACTACTACGCTAATGACCATTAGGGCCTTTATAAGCCTAGGTGTGCAATCCAACCCAATTGTGTCCCTATGTTATCATGGGTGTTTATTAGGAGGAGGTTATGATAGTTAGGAAGTTTCTAAAGGTTACGTGAGGAAGGGTATGTTAGTTTGATCATTACAGTCTGCCTTTGTCTAGCAGAGACATAAGGGCCAGACCTGGGGTGAATTTCCCCATTTATTGGTCAAGGTTACTCTTAATAGGATAGCCCGTTCCACAGCATGGGGATCCTCTGAGACACATATCTGTCTCACCAACATGTATTGTTTATGTCACAAGCAAAATTTAAATCCTTGTATTTAATAGTTCTGATGCTCCTCCTTTTGTGCATATGCAAAAGGTCCATCAGAGCTGGACCCGAGTATGCCAGTGTTTATGTGGACGGATGGCTGATACTGCTGTGCCCTTTAATAGGGGGCAGGTGCTGCACTCCTGAGTGTGTCCTGCTTTAAATGAGATGACTATGAACTTGTTATATCTCTTGGTTGGCAATGGTTAAGGTATTTGCCTTAGCAAGGTTGTTGCTGTTATTGTTTGTCTTTTCGGCTTTTCCTGGTTAGGGGTCGCCACAGCGGAACTCTGGTCCGCTAATGGTTGGCAGTCGATTTTTATGGTGCCGAGTTGCCAGCCCGATGCTCAACCTTCAGCGAAGGCACGCCCATTCACACACGTCTTTTGAACGCCACTCGACCACGGGGAGGACATGCAGACTCCATTTGCCTTAGCAAGGTACAGAGTTTAATTCTCACACTGGATAATTGGCTAGGCTTAAAATGTCTCACAGGGGCAGTAAGCCATGTACTAACCTATAAATGTATAAAAATGTAAGGGTAACAAGACAGCATGTATCTTTGCTTTACTGGAAAAGCTTTTGTATTACTTTACTGCCTTCTTCTATTTTGTATATTGTGAATTTTTTTCTTTACACTGTGTTTTACTTGTGTTCTACTTTTAATTGGGAAAAAGCCCACAGCTGTGTCTCTTGCGAGTCACACAGAATTTTTCCCACCCCAGTGGAGTTGTGTTCTTAAACTCAATTGTCTTTCTAGTTCCCTGCCCCTTGTGTTAATTTGACCGCATATCTTCTTCCCTCTTCCCTTTCACTGGCTGTTGTAAGCACAAAATTACAGTTTTTGTGAAATCACTCTCCTTCAACTATTCAAATTTACTGGCCATCCCACTGTATTCCACAGAACAAGAATACAAAGTGCCCACCCCTTTAATCTATCATGCGCTTTCAAAATTAGTGGCTCTCCACTTAGGCAGCTAAAGCTTTTAGGTTACCCCCTCTTTCATATTTAACTGCTCAGTGCACACTGCAGTGCTTAGGATATTGACCCATTTTCCATCTTACCTTTAAAATCTGCAACATCTATTGCAAGATCACCAATTACTGGAGAGCCCACATTCTGCCTCTCAGTAGCCACCTTGGGATCATACCTCTCTACCTTTTAGAGGAAGAAATCTGGACAAAGCCCGACAAAATGGTGGGGGGTGGGGGCAAAGACAAAAATAGGGACATATTTTAAACATTGCTCTTATAAACTTAGAAAGTTGCTAGAGTAACAGGGTTTGTTTTAACATACATTTTCTGAAGGATATGAAGTCTGAAACTCAAATGTATGTCATTATTAAGTGACTTAAATCCTAAGATTGTTCCAGTGATTTGCCAGAAAAACACAAATTTTATGAGGAACAGACCAAAAATAAGAGCCAAAAATCTGGACATTTGAAAGGTATGCTTGGGATTAGTTTTTCTGTTTTCTCCTGGTGAGAGAAGGAACACAGTGACATTATTTCCTGGAAACTGCTGATCACTGGAAAGCCTAATAACTGCTTCATAGGTGACAGCCTGGAATTTGTGCTTATACTCTGCTCCTGGTGAGAGAAGGATCACAGTGTATCGATTTCTAACTGTTTCTGGTTGGGCAGTGAATGTGTGCTTGACGTTCCTGATTGGTCTAGATGCTATTCAAGGCATCTACCAGGAAAAGGCTACAACAAGCTTACAGACCCTTACATCATCTGGGACAAGATATTGGGTCACCAAACAGGCCGTGCCCTGCTTCTCATCTTGGGACTGGTGCTATTTTTTTGTTTCTGGTGAGAGAACAAGAAAAGGAGCATTGTAGCTCAGCAGAGTGAAGCTCTGGTGAGACCAGAACTAGTACTAGCCAGGCAGTAGTCATTCATGTGACTCCCCTCTTTTCATCATTCTTGACAAGCTAATTCTTTGTTTTCAGTAAGAACTGCTTAATTTGTTTCTGCCTAAATACTTCCTCCTTAAATTTTAAGGGTCTGCTTATTAGTTTTTCCTCAAGTGTTTGGTAGTGCCCTGTACAGACAAAGACACCTTGAGTGACATTGTTCCTGTAAAAGCACAATTAAAATTTCAGCAATGCCTAGTTGCACACAGGGCAACTAGTCTGCAGTGGCAATCATTGTACTCAGTGCAGCAAAAAAGATACTCCTGACATTGCGTTATATTCTCACTTCAACTGTCTGATTGACAAAAAAGGGTCTGTTGCCATGGATATGAACTTCCCACTATCTCCATTACCAGCTTGTGGATATGGGCATCCTGAGGCAATGTAGAAATTGCCTCATGTTTACTGACAACCAGCTAATTCTCAAATAAACTGATATGGTATGTGAGAGATGTATTTACATAATGTCACTGGAGGCAAATCTCTCACATAAAAGTACTCCTAATAGGTTCATGGGTAGGTACTAGGCTATTGGCCCTAGGGCCTATACAAGCCTAGCCAAAAAGGTACCCTGGCTTTCGCCACCCAAGAATATTATTTTCCTGTGCCCCTGTCAAGCAGAGCCACAGAAGTGATCCCAGGGGTGAATTTCCTATTTCCTATCCAATCATCAAGATTTTTCTTGAAGAGTGCTACTGAGGAACTCTGTTTGACATAGATAGGTAGTCTATTCCAGTGTATGGGAAGTCTCTGGGACATAAATCTATCCCTCCAACATGTTCTGTTTATTGTGGTGACAAGGTTTAGGTCCCTAGAGCGTGTAGCTCAGAGGGACTGGGATTTCCTTAAGTGGAGCATGTCCAACATTTCTGGGTTTGACATAGCTTTGTATGTTAGGCAGAGATCACCTCTGAGTAGGCGATATGTGACAGAGTAAAGCTGGAGTTTTTTGAGACGGTCTGAGTAGGGCATCTGTTTGAGGCCAGTATCCTCTTTGTGAGGTATTTCTGTGGCCTTTCCAGTTGTTGTAGATGTCGTGTGAGGTACAAACCAAAAGGGGCATTGTACTCTATAATGGGTCTAATGAGTGATCAGTAGAGGGGAACAATGACCTCTTTTTTTCTGGATGAGAAACCTTTTGTGATGAGATGTGCCACATAGAAGGATTTTCTTACCACTGTGGCGATGTGACTATCAAAGGAGAGACTACTATCCACCTGTGTCACAAAGTCTCTTATCACACTTTCGGTGTTAATAGACTACTGCCTATCTTGTAGATCATGGGTACAGAGTTTTTACCAAAGGGGATGACAATGCACTTTTTGACACTGAGCTTGAGGCCATGGCTTTGAGACCAGGCATCTGTCTCAGTGAGGCCCTTTTGTAGGATGTCTACATCATTAGGAGTTTCGATTATGGCTCCTACTTTGCAGTCATCTGCGAACTTAGTTAGCCAAAGTCCTTCTGTGTTAGCCTGTACTTCAGAGAAGTAGATACCAAACAGGAGAGGACTCAGGACTGAACCCTGTGGTACTCCACTTGTCACTGGTCTGAAGTCTGATTTGGAGTCTGCAACTTTCACAGTGTGGGTTCTGTCTGTAAGCCAGTTGGCAACCCATCTTGTGACATAGGGATTTATACCTAGTTTAGTGAGTTTATCTATAATTCCAGAGTGAGGGATGGTGTTGAACACCTTGGCGAGATCTAGATAGGCTGTGTAAACCACCTTACCCTCCTCTATGGCTTGGGTGACTGCTTCAAAGAAGTCTATCAGGTTTAGGAGACATGATCTGCCTTTTACAAACCTGAACTGTGTGGGGTCCAGAGTTTGGAGATCTCCAATGTCTTTGTTTATGAGTTCCATGATGATACATTCCATGGCCTTGCAGACCAGGCTCGTCAGGCTAATGGGGCGGTACTTCCTGGGGTCTGTCGTGGCTCCCCCTTTGTGTAGTGGGTTAACCGTTGCAGTGTGCCATTCAATGGGTACAAAGCCTGAGGTGAGGCTATGACTGAACATGGTACTCTGTAGTTCGTATAGAAGGCAGCCTGGGATGTTATCAGAACCCATGGATGCTGTGTTCTTGGCTTTGGAGAGTGAGGTTTTTACCTGTGCAGCCATGATTACAGGAACTTTGCATTCTTCCGGTATAGAGATGGGCCCTTTAAGGGGTGAGAAGGGGGTAAAGTTAGCACTGAACCTATCTGCCAGGATGTTGGCAATATCAGTTGGTTCTGTATATTTAGTGCCATTGTGCTGTAACTCAGAGCAGATCTGAGTGTTGCCATTGATATTCTTGACATAACTATAGAATGCTTTGTGGTTGTCTTTAGAATCAGTGGCGATTTTGTTTTCATAACCAGCTTTGGAGGATTTTATGAGGGATCTCAGCTTCTTACTGAGGCTGAATAGGGAGTTCTTCCAATCATGGGATTTTACTCTTTTTTGCAACAACAGTTTCTTTCTTCAGTTGTAGAGTTTGTTTATGGCAGAAGACCACTAGACTGGCTTCCTTTTTTTTGGAGGACAGAATCTTGGTTCTGTTAGGGATCCATGCACTCATGTAAGTGCTTATAAAGTGCATTTGTGTAGGATTCAGCAATCATACCTCTATTGTCCATCTGCATGGGTGTCATGAAGTTTGCCACTTCTGTCTTAAGAAGCGTGAAGTTGGCTTTGGAGAAATTTTTTATGGTTGTTTCCATAATGGGAGGTGGGGGTGGGATGTGAATGTCTAGGGTGATTAGCTTGTGGTCGGATCTGACCAACGAGTAACTGTCCTCAGGTGTGGAACACCGGTCGCCCATGTTGGTGATGACCAGGTCTAGGATAGTGCCGCTCCTGGTGGGGGTGTGGATAAGTTGATCCAAGGCACTGGAATTGATGAATTCCAGAAAACGTTGAGCAAAAGTGTTGGCACATGAGTAGTTTTCCCAGTTAATGGTGGGGTAGTTGAAATCACCCATTATAAGGGTGTTGGGTTGTACCCTAATATTTTCCAGTGTATCAAGTGTACATGAGGCAATTGCTGCATTGCCCCAAGATGCCCAGATTCATCAGGTAGACAGGAGAAAACACAGGGAGCTGACCTTTAGACATGCCTGGATAGGTACTTATTTATTAAGTACTAAAAACTATTTTCCTCTAGACAATTGAGGAAAGTTGAGTGTTGTAGTAATATGTAGCTTAGTTAGTGCTTACAACAAGTTCTGAACAAGTGCTGAACTCAAAGTAACAGATTTGAGTGCTTAAACTAAAAAGCTGGCTAGCTGCAAGGGAAAATTTGTAGAGCAGACTTTATGGCACCAAGAATAGTTTCATCTTAGTTAAGTGTGGGGGGGGGGGGCTCAGGAGCTTACAAACAGTCGTGGATACAGCAAATCTGTATCTGGACTAGACTTGTTACAGGAAAGGGGGGTAAACAAGCTTAGAATTTTTTTTTCAGTAAAGTGGAAATGGACAAAGCTGTAACAGAAGTTAATTCAAGGTTAAGAATCTGAGTGGGTTGGCCTTCACAAATGTTCTCTATTAGATTGACTGAACTAATGACACTAGACTGGGAGGAGTGTCACAGATCAAATATACAGTATGGGTGGGCAACTGCAAAGCCACCGAGTATAAGAACACCACAAAAATAGGGAGAGTGGGGTGGGAAACTATTACAGCTCCTAGCTGTAGCCACTAAATGAAAGTTTTAAACAGATCAAGGAGCAAGCAGACTCTAGAGAATGCTTTTAACTGCAAACAGACTAGACTAGAACACAGAAATCTCAAAAAAAAATCAAAAATGCACAGAAAAGTACTAATAGAGCACTCACAAACAGAAAATACAACTCTCAGTATGAAAAAGCAGTTTACAGTTAAGTAATTCAGTAAACATGCAATTAGAGTAATGAAACAGTATCTAGCAATGAAAAATACAGTTAAAACAGTATAAAACAGTACATAAATGCAGTGAAACAGTAAAAATAGCTTTATAACAGTGCAAAATGTAGTATATTAACTGTATAGCACAATTATAAGCATTTCAGAAGTGCAATTCAATGAAATAAGTGTAAGAAATAACTTATCCTGCTCTGTCTTAATGTCAATACGGTTGCCAGTAGTACACACGCTGCACCCCTCACACACAATTAAAAGCATGCATATAGACCCAAATATGCTGAGGCACTTAAATGTAGCCTTCCTAAACCCCCAATACCTCCTAGATGAAGTAACATAACAAATACCCTCAGTGCCCACGAATGCACTCTTTCAAAACAACATCCACATCAATGCATACAGCTACATCTCATGAAGCCTCTACTTCTAAGCCCATAAGGCAAGCCACCACACATCTAACATCCTGGTCATTGGAGACTCCTTAGTGAGACACACTGATATCCTTCTCATAAGGCTGAGTAAGGAGAAAGCCATGGTCAGTTGCTTATTAGGGTCTTGGATCTGCCACATAACTCACTCACTTAGGTCATTGGACCTTTTACCTGGGACAATTACCACTATGACTCAGACATAGTCCATGTGGGTGTAAATGACCTGAGACGTACCTCCTTAGACGATTTGAAGAGAGACATCATGGAGTTCTTGGAATATGTGTCCCAGGCTGGTATGAGCCTAACATTGAGCAGCATTTTACCTTCTCCAAGGATGATGTCACAGTGCAAACAAAAGATGAATGACTGTAATAATTGGCTTAGTTTCTGGTGTCATTCTAAGGGGGTGCAATATTTGTCAGCATGGAAGGAGACGGTCAACAGACCAAACTGCTTTGCCAGGGATAGTCTGCTCTTATCCCCTCTAGGCTTTTAAATATTAGCTAAAATATTTTCTTTCCCCATAGTGCCCTTTTTATGCAGTGCCAAACTGAAAGCACTTCCAACATAGCAAATCAAAACCAAAAAATATCTAAAGGTATTACTGCTCAATGCTAGGAGTCTAAACAAAAAATTCCACTTCCTAACTCTCTTCACCCTAGAGAAATCTGACATCTGTGCTGTCATGGTTTAAAGCCAAGGAGAGCACACCAACAGTGCAAGGTTATAATGCCTTCCACACATTTAGACCAGCTACTACATATACAGGGACTAAAGGTGGAGGTGTCTCTATTTACATCAAAAATAAATATACCTCAATGCTGATCAAACAGGACAATGCACCTGAGGTACTCCATGTTCATATCACCACAGCCAAAATCCAATACCATTTCCTTGCAAGCTATAGGTCCCCCTCTATGACCCAGGAAACCCATTCCATGTATTTAAACTTATGGGAAACACTCAACATGCAACCCAATACCATATTTATGGGTGACTTTAATTACCCCACTATTAACCAGGAATCTTATACAACACCAAACATACAGGCACAGAGATTCCTGATTTTGTAAACACAAACTCCCTGAACCAGATTGTCAATACACCAACCAGGTGTGCAACCATACTGGATCTGGTCTTCACTAACGTGGGAGAGTGTTGCACACCCCCTAGTGTAATGTCTCCCCTGGTAAGGTCAGACCACAAAATGGTCTCGTCTGAAGTAAAAATAAAACCTGGCCCCTTGCTAACCCTGCAATATTCAGGAACTACTCTAAGGCTAACTTCCTGCTATTAATTGATAACCTGGCAAAATAAAAAAGTCCCCATAAACCCTGAGAACACTGCTGCCTATGCAGAACTTTCACAGAAACCCTATACAAGCATGTTAATAGCTGCATAGAGGAAGGTGTACCCACCAGGAAGAAGTACAGAACTAACTTAAGAAACATGCTACCCTGGTGAAATCACAAAATAAATAAGACTGCATAACAGAAGGAAGAAAATCATGGCAAAATTAGAAGGTGCCACACCCAGCAGGCTAAAAGCACTTTCATAAAACTAAACAAATAAGTCAGAGGACAAATAAAGTTTACCAAAGCCAAATTTAAAGTAAATTTGGCCTCCCAGACCGAGGACAACCACCAGGCATTCTTTAGCTATGTCCGCAACCTCAAAGGCAATATACAATTATGTGCAGAGCTCATTGTAAATGCAGCCACCTATACTGAGCCAGAAGATATTGCAAACCAACCAGCTGAAAAATTCAGCTCCAACTTTACCCCTCTCTCCTCATCAACCTACCCTCAGGAAATACCATCAAATATAACTCCCTCTGCTATAACTAGGCAACAGGTCCTTAATGCTCTATCTAAGGCCAGGAACACAGCATCAATGGGCTCAGACAATATCCCAGGATGCCTTCTAAACAGCATGAAACATGACCTATCAAGCCCTCTGAAACTGGTATTTAACTATAGTCTCCAAACAGGCTTTGTGCCTCATGAGTGGAGAACAGCAACAGTCATCCCTCTGCACAAAGGCGAGCCAGCTACAGACATTGGAAACTACAGACCCATAAGTCCCACTAGTCTTATATGCAAAGTCATGGAAAGAATTATCATTGAAATGATTAATAATGATACAGTAAACCTCCAGGCACTGGACCCAACCCAGTTTGGTTTAATTAGGGGCAGGTCATGCTTACTCAACCTGGTGGACTTCTTTGAGAAGGTCTCCAAAGCAATGGATGAGGGCAAAATAGTTCACACTGCCTACCTTGACCTGGCCAAGGCATATGACACAATATCCCACTCAGGCACTTTTAACAAACTTAAAAGATTAGGTACAAACACATATGTCACCCAGTGGGTAGCCAACTGTCTCACACATAGGACCCAGGAAGTTAGAATTGGAGAGTCCACCTCTAGAAAGAGGCCAATCACAAGTTGAGTCCCTCAGGGATCAGTCCTTGGACAGCTCCTTTTTGGCATTTACTTTTCTGAAGTCAAGGCCAATGTCAATGGTCTCTGGCTGACTAAATTTGAAGATGATTGCAAATTAGGAGCTGTCATTGAATCCCACACTGACACAAATGTTCTCAACTAGTGTCAGAGCTATGGACTAAAACTAAATGCCAATAAATGCGTAGCATATCCTTTGGGAAGTCATCCACCTCTGGTAACTATCATATTGACAACACACCCCTTAGAGTTGACCCAGTAGTCAGGGATTAGAGACACACATAGACAGTGATCTACCCTTTTATCATCATGTGTCTACAATAGTGAGGAAACCATTCTATGTTGTGCAACTTATAAACAAAGGTATGGCATCTAGGTCCAAGGAAGTCATTGTTCCACTGTATTTGGCAGTCATCAGACCTATCACTGAGTACAATGCCCCCTTTGGTATATACCTTACCAGGCATAGCCAACAAATGGAATGTCCACAGTCTTACCTCACTAAAAGAATACAGGGCATAAGTAACATGCCTTATGCAGACCACCTCAAGGCTCTATCCCTGCATTCTGTCTCCCACAGGCTGTTGAAGGAAGATCTATGCCTGGTACACAGGGCATTGTCAGACCCCACACTGATGGACCACCTGTATATCAACAAAAAAATAGCACCAGAATGAACCATTCAAAAGACTTAAATCTTGCCTGTGATATAAATAGGACCTGCTGGAGAGACAGGCATGTATCCCAGAGACTGCCCCATCCCTGGAACAGGTTCCACATCCATGTGAAGCAGAGTTCCTCCCCAATCCAATTCAAGTGTAACTTGGACAACTGGATGGGGAACAGGAAATTCATCACTGCTTTGGCACCTATCTCTCTAATGGACACAGGCAGCCTATCAAAGGTTTATCTCACAGGCCCCTGCTTGTAAATGTTTCATCTCCCAAGCTTCTGCTTACACATATCAATGGTACCAGAACTTGTCAGAGTTTTGGATGAATGACTAGGCTTAAAAAGGCCATTGTGGTCATTAGCCTAGTGAACACATATGAACCTATGAAACCTGTATGCCAGGCAGAGATTGTCTCTCAATAACCAGTAGGAGAAGAAGTACAGAGATAAAACTTAAAGGCGATCCACACAGGACAGTGTGTTTATACCCTGAATTCTGCTGGTAAGGAATGTTTGTGGGCATTCCAACTGTTGCATACGTCTGGTCAGGTACATGCCGAAGGTGGCATTATACACTCAATGACTGGTCTGATAAGGGCCAAATAAAGTGGCACTATGACTTCCGTGGACCTGGATGCCATAAGTTGGGTGACACAGAATGATTTTCTAATTACCTTGGCAATACGTTGGTCAAAGGCTAGATTACTGTCTATATATGTTCCCAGATCCCTGACTAATAAGTCAGTATTAGGGGTGTCTTATTGATGGAGGAATTAGTCTAGGTGGCAGTTTTCCCAAATCACTATAATCTATTTCTTGGCATTGAATTTTAATCCATGACTTTGGTAACAGTCATTTGATTGTGCTAGACTCTCTTGTAAGATATTTGTGTCATAGGAGTAATCTATTATAGCTCCCAATCTTCATTCATCTGCAAACTTCATCAACAAAAGGCCTTTGACATTAGCATTTAGATCCAAGAAGAAGATGCCAAATAGGGGTTCTCCTAGCACAGAGCCCTGAGGTATACCATTGTGTCTGGTCTCTTAGTGGAGGTGGTATCACCAATCCTGATTTCCTGGATCCTGTCTATGAGCCAGCTGGCAATCCAGCAAGCTATGCAGGGTTTTATGCCTAGATCGGTTAGTTTGTCAACTATACATGAGTGCAGTATTTTATTGAACACCTGAGCCAGGTCTAGGGGAGATGGTATGCACCATTTTCTCCTCATCTATTGCCTCTGTGACCTTCTCAAAGATGTCTACCAAGTTTAGTAGCCATGCTCTTCCCTTGACACAGACAAATTTGGTTGGATCCAGTGTTCGAAAGTTGCCTATGTCTTTGTTGATCACTTCCATGATAATTTGTTCTATGGCTTTGCATACTAGACTAGTCAGACTAATAGGCCTGTATCTACCAGGGTTGGTTGATGGTCCACCCTTGTGAATTGGGATAACCATTGCAGTCCTCCATTCTCGTGGTACAAAGCCTGCTTTGAGACTATACAGTATAGACTTGATTATCCAAACTAACTGGGACCTAGGGTAGTTCAGATAATCCAACTGTGGGTCTATATTAGAACATCGAGGTTTCAAACCTTCGAATGTTCTAATATCGAATCCTGTGCAGTGAAAGCTTAAAATATCGAAGCAACAGAAACCCAAATTTTTTCCTTGGGAAAGAATTTGGTTGTCCGTTTCTGTTGCTTCGGTATTTTCAGAGCTGTGGTGGAAAGTTACGGGTCGGGTTCAGGTAAGTGTGCGATTGTGTGGATGTGAGATTTAGGGCGGGTTAGGTGAGTTAGGGTTAGGGCACGGGTTAGGTATGTGTGTGAATGTGTGGACGTGAGGGTTAGGGTGGGTTAGGTGAGTTCGGGTTAGGGAGCGGGTGAGGTGAGTGTGCGATAGTGATGCACCTTAGGGTTAGGGTTTGGGTTAAGGTAAGTGGATAGTTAGTGGTGTGTGTATAGTTTAGTGTAGGGTTAGGTGCAAGATTTTAGGTGTATGTGTGTGGATTGTTGTTTGTTTGGTGTGCTTGTGTTGTGTGTATGTGTTTTGGAACAGCAATTTTTTCACTAGGAAAAAAAATCGCTGTTCTGACAGTTCGAGATTGTAAGCTTTCACTTACATAGGGTCGATTAATCACAGTTCGCTTTTTTAAGTGGTCGGTGATCTAATATAGACCCTCAAACTGTTCGGGTAATCAAACATACACTGAACTGGATAAAAAATTTCTAAAATCTTGTTTTTTCTGCACTCAGGGAATACACTTTTCAACAACTCAGTGATTCCAGTGGAAAATAAAGAATATTTGTCACACATGAGCGGGCTACAAGCTCAAAAAAATGCACAAGCGAATATGTATAACATTTACATATTCAGACTTTATGATTTTTCCTACCTAAAACCCTGCATTCAGATAACTGACATTCAGATAATCAACTCTCTACTGTAGCTGAAAAGTAACTCATGTAAGTCCTGATAGGTCATGCTTCAATCTAGGAAGCATCCTGGGATATTGTCGGGGTTCACTGAAGCTGTGTTTTTAGCCTTAGTGAGTGCCACCAGGACCTGCTCCCTATTAACATTTATGCTAATAGGTATTTCATGAGGGGAAGCGAGGGGGAGTGGGGAGTGAAGTTATACCTAAATGATCCAGATAAAAGAAAATGATACTTAAAATTTGTGACTTATCCCGTCATTATTTTTGGCCTTGTCCAGAACTCTTGAGCAAAGAAATTAAAAGGCATTTTTATCTATTCCTTTTAAAAATTTCTGTCTTTCTGATAAATTGTTACGGACTACAGTCACTAGATAATGACAAGCACGAATTTTAAACTTGATATCTTTCAGAAAATCCTTCCGAATGCAAACCATTTTATTTTTGAAACTTTCTAAGTATATGAAAGAAATATTTAAAATCTGTTCCTGATTTTTGGGCACTTGTCTCTGATATGAGCTAAGAAGTTGAGAGGGCAGAGGGGGTTTGTAATGGTTTCCACTGTATGTTTTTTATGAACGTAGTCATTCACTTGTCCTCAAGCAGATATCTAAGGTGTAGGTGTACACACATGCAAGTGGTTGTAATCAATGGTTTTGTGTTTGTGTGTGTGTGTGCGTGTACGCGTGCATGCGCGTGTGTGTGAGTGTACGTGCGCGTGTGTGCGTGTATGTGTGTGTGTGTGTGCGTGCGTGTGTGTGTGCATGTACGTGCGCGTGTGTGTGCGTGTATGTGCGTGTGTGTGTGCGTGCGTGTGTGTGCGTGCGTGTCTGCATGTGTGTGTGTGTGTGTGTGTGTGTGTGTATATGTGTGTGTGTCTAAATACTCATTTCCTGCAAGCCACAGTAGTTATGGTGCGAAGGAAAGAATTAGTTGTAGTAAATTGGAACATCATCATATGACCCATGTTCTTTGGGTATAAGTCTTGGTTTCCTTACTTTGTTTGACAACATATTTATTAATTTGGCTGTGAATAAACTGGGAAACATAAAGTCTATGTGTTTAATATTTTAATTGTGAATGCATTTTTAATTAACCTTGTTTTTTTGCAGGCAAATGGGTGTAAAATGCACTGCTTAGGGCTACAGCAGTCTGTCTGGTACTTAGTGCAGATGAGTAAAGCTGCAACCTACTTCTGTAGTGCAGGGTTTGATTCCCTCAACCTTCATTTGTCTGCTGTGTGATTCTGACCAAGTCAGTTCATCACAGAGTGTTCCTAGGATGCCCATGAAAAGGGACTCTTGCATCCAGTGGGCTGTCTCAAGCTGGTAGCAAATGCTATACACATTTGACTTTTGAATTCTTGCACCCTTTGTGTAGACACTAATTAGTGCTTCACTATATATTGCGTGACTACGATTCCCAGCATGTCCTGTAGTTTAATGGGCTGATAGATGCATTTTCAATTAATGTGAGTCTCTAGGGTAGAGAAGTTTGCTGTTGCTCATGCCAATTCTGTTTTCAGTGTGAAACTATTTTGTTCTGTTAAGCAAATGTATGTCAGTGTTTTTGCTATTAACCACAGAGTGACTATGATATAAACTGAAACACTCAAAATTAAAAATATCGTACTGACTGTGAAGGAGTCGGATGAAACAAAGGTTGCAAAAATAAAAACATTAATTAAATGATCCAAAATTATATTTATCGCTTTCGTCCTATCAGACTCAGGACGTCCATACCTCTTAAGTGTACCTCATTATGAGCATAGCCGGCGTTAGGCACCTGCCAAACCCACGGCCGCGGGGAGCCCCCAATTATCTCCCCACATACGAGGGCCCCCATATGAAGCAGCCGCGGGTTTCAAAATCGTTTCCACTCCTTGCTTGGCGCCTCGTTCATTTCGGCAGCGCCGTCGCACGATTCCGCTTTTTTTTTTTTTCCCCTGAAAGAACTTGCTTCCTTGATGGCTGCAGCCAATCAGGTCCCTTGCTTCACTTGTTAGCTGCTCTCAATCAGGTCCGCTTCAGTGAAGCAAGGGACTTAATTGGCTGTAGAAATCAAGAAGCAAGTTCTAGCTTCCTGATTGGGTTTACCTTAATATGTGGTCTGCTGGGTCAGTTCTTTTGATTGTCGACGTTAGACAAATATTTGAACTGCCCAGATTTTTAAGAATATCCAGATTTTTGCTTTATATTTTTGGTTTGTTCTTCATAAAATTTGTGGTTTTCTTATACTGTAATGAGTACTGAAGTCACTAAAAATAGCAGATACATTTAAGTTTTAGACTTTATATCCTTCAGAAAAATGTATGCTAAAGCAAAGTCTGAACACAAGTTTGTAAGTTTATATAAACAATATTTAAAAAGTGCCCCTATTTTTAAGCCTTTGTACCCCTATTATTTTTGGCTTTGTCCAGATTTTACATGCTAAGATCTTGAGAGGTATGCTGTGAGGATGGATGGAGGATGCAGGTTTTGCTGGAACGACATTGGGACCAGCAAAGCAGCTCTATTTTAACTGCCCTTGTAAGGGTAATTTCTAAAAGATCTGAAAAACTGTCCTTTTGAGGGCAATTTAAAAGGGCTGAACAGGTCTGGTCTGTGTGTAGTAGAAGCAAGCAGAGGATTAGTAGCAGTCTTCTATCAACTGCAGAAAAGGTAAGTTGCTGGGTTTATTTTTAACGTTATTTTTGCTGGGGGGGGGCCTAGGGAGAGGATTATATAACTTTTTTTCTGCAGAGTTGTTACACTAAGATGACTTGTGTGTGTGTGTGTGTGTGTGTGTGTGTGGGGGGGGGGGGGTGAGGGTCTGTAGTTGTAAGAGTTTTATTTTATCTTTGTCTAGAATTCTTCTGCTAAGAGACTGAGGAAGGAAGGTGTGTTTGTAATTAATGTCCAGATTTGATGTAGTTTTTTTATCTAGTCTTGCATAAGTAAATTCAATATTGCATTTTTGTTTTGTGTACAATTGGGCTGACATATTGGTAATGGGGGGATAGTGGCTGTTAGAATGCTGCAGACTATACAGATGTTTTAATGTATACCAATGCAAACCCTGTTCTGCTAGTTTGTTTTATGTATACTGGCAATGTCTACAACTATGCCTGATGCTACACCTTTGTTCTATGATCATTTTTTGCTCTATCCAGAATTATTGTGCTGAGATATTGGGTGGGGAGTTAGTGGCTGTGAGAATGTTGCAGAATGTACAGCTGCTATTTTAATGTATACTAATGCAAACCCTGTTATACTAGTATTGTGTACACCGGCAGCGTTTACAGCTATCCCTAATGGTACGCCTTTGTTCTATGATAATTTTTTGCTTTTTCTAGAGTTATTGTGCTGACAGGTTGGTAGGACGGGGTTACAGTCTGTGAGAATGTTGTGCAATATTCAGATGTTTACCTGGTATTTATCTATTTTCATTAAAACATGTGGGGTATGCAATGCATTTTACTTCATAATCTGTTATTCCAGCATCTATATTTGCTGATAAGCACATTGTTTTTTATGTTATGCCTTTGTGTTTTTATTTTACATTCATTTCATCCAGATGTATTGTGCTGAGATACTGGGGGGTAAGGGCTGTGACAATTCTGCAGAAGGTACTGATGTCTTAATGCGTGCCAGTGCAACCCCTGTTCTACTATCGAAGTTGATCATAGCAAAGTTTCAAATTTCTTTTTTTTTTTTTTTTTTTGGGCTTTGTCTGGAATTGTTAAACTGTGAGGTTAGACGAGAGGGGTAGGGGCTGTGAGAATGTTGCACAATGTTTAGATGTCTGACCTGTATTTTTGGTGTGTTAGCCATCAAAAATGTGAATTCACACAATGCATGCTACTGGAAAAATCTGTTATTCTACCATCTTTATTAGTTCATAGCCACAATGTTTTAAACCCCCTAATGTTACGTCCTTGTCTTGTTTTTTTTTTTTGTTTGTACCTCCTCTAGAATTGTGCTGAGACTTTTGGGGGGACTATGAGAGTTCTGCAAAATGTACTGATTACTGTAATGAATGCTAATGCAATCCCTGTTATTCTAATATCTTTCTAGGTTTATCACAGCAATGTTTGTAACCATCCTTGATGTTACACCTTTGTTCTGCAGTTATTTTCAGCTTTGGAATTATGTTGAGAGGTTAGGAAGTTGGTAGGGGCTGTGAGAATGTTGCACAATGTTTAGATGTTTGACCTATATTTTTGGTCTGTTAGTCATCAAAAATGTGAATTCACACAATGCATGCTACTGGAAAAATCTGTTATTCTACCATCCTACCATCTTTATTAGTTCATAACCACAATGTTTTAAACCCCCTAATGTTACGTCCTTGTCTTGTTTTTTTTTTTTTTTGTTTGTACCTCCTCTAGAATTGTGCTAAGACTTTTGGGGGGACTATGAGAGTTCTGCAGAATGTACTGATTATTGTAATGAATGCTAATGCAATCCCTGTTATTCTAATATCTTTCTGAGTTTATCATAGCAATGTTTGTAACCATCCTTGATGTTACACCTTTGTTTTGCAGTTATTTTCAGCTTTGGAATTATGTTGAGAGGTTAGGAGGTTGGTAGGGGCTGTAAGAATGTTGCACAATGTCCAGATGTTTGTTAGTTTTGGTCTGTTCTTCAAAAATATGGGGTCACACAGCGCATGCTACTGCAAAATCTTATTCTAGCATCATTATTAGTTCATAAGCCCAGTATTTTAAATTCTTAATGTTCAGTCTTACTGTAGTGCTGTCCTTCATGTCCTGTCTGCGAGTCTGTGTAACTGTCTGCCTCGTGTCTCTGTCCTGTGTGAGGGAGTCTGTGTGGGTGTCTTTGTGTAACTCTGCAGGACTGGCTACCTTGATGCTGTACAGAGGCTTGCCATAATGTAACAACATTACTACTAAATGCCAGTCAGTGTGTGTGTGTGTGTGTATTTGTGAGTGGCTACCTTGCTGTGGTACAGGGGATTGTCGTAATGTAACATTAGTATTAAATGTCAGTTAATGTGTGAACCTCTGTGTGTGGCTACCTTGCTGGGGTACAGTGGCTTGTCATAATTTATTGGTACTAAATTTTATTTAACATTTGTTGACCGGGAAAGTCCGACTAGGACAGAGCCTATTTTTAGCAGAGGCCCAGGGAGAAATGCTGCAGAAGCATGTCTTTGGAATGTGGGAGGAAACCACACAAATGCAGGGAGGACATGCAGACTCCACACAGAAGGCACCCCAGCTGAGAATCGAACCAGAGAACCTCTTGCTGGGGGGGGGGGGGCACAAAATTAACTGCTGCACCATTGTGCAGTCCCACTCAGTGTGTGTATGTACCATTGTGAGTGGCTACCTTAGTGTGGTACAGGGGCTTGTCATAATGTAACATTGGTACTAAATACCAGCCCAGTGTGTACTTTGATATTTCAAGTCTTTTTAATGGTCTGAATGTAATAATACTACACAGTGATTGTAAAATGGTGCTTCATGAGCTTGATAGGGACGGAGGCGTGATGGCAATATGGTCACACTTTTTATATTCTCCTGGGTAGGGCCCCCAACTTGAAACCTGCTGGGGGCCCCCAAAATAGTAGCACCGGCCCTGATTATGAGGAACATACCACATTTGGGGTTTTAAAAAGTTCATGTTCCTCGAAGTTCCACATTGAAAGGGTCTGTAACCTATTCAGTGTTAGGAATTTTTTAAGTGAAATCCATGGTAAATGGAAATAAATCATATTAATGTACTTAAAGATCTTTATAAGTAAAACCAGCATATTTTAACCATCCTATGATCTTCCTAGCTGAAGTTTTTAGTAAGCCATTAGTACATGTTCCACATTTTGCCCATTTGTTCTACATTATGAGGGCTAGTGTTCCTCATTTTGGAGATGAAAGGTTGAGAGCTATGAGGACGTCCTTAGAATACGTTTGCATAAAACCTTCCATTATTTAAATTATGAGCAAATCCTTCTAATACACCTAATTAAGAGTTTTAAAGAGACAGTACACATACAGCAACTTTTAAACCACCCTCTTTCCCCATACAAGAAACAAAAACATATAAAACATTATGATGAAAAAAGCTTTCGAACCAATGCAATTAAAATTAAAGTTAAAAATACACCGTAAAATACCTTGCTCATAACACATGTAAAGATTTCTTTATTAAAAAGGTTGAAGAGAAATCTTATCATTAATACCAGGGGGGCTTTGTGCATTTAGCTTACTCTGCCATATGGCTTCCCTTTTTTCCAACCTGTTCTTTAAATCTCCCCCTGTTGAGTTAACCTGGACTTGTTCTTAAATGGCAAAACTAAAGCTCTTAAAATGTAAACAACTCAAGGAATGCCTATAAAGGGTATTGTTGCTGTTGTATACTCTGATGTTATAAAGGTGCTCATAAATTCTTTTCCTAAAACACCTTTCAGTTTTTCTGACATAAAATGATGGACAACTGCCACATAAAGCCAAGTAGACTTCATTGTTTGCTTGACAGTTATCCCTAATGAATTGGACAACTGAATTCCTTTCATTTCCTACTATTATAACCTCAGTCTCCAAAATATGTGGGCATTGCGAACATGCTCCACAACTGCGTGTGCCTATTCTGTTGGTAGTTCCCTTTCTATAGCTATCACCTACTTTAAACTTAGCTTTCACATTAAGTCCTGCCTTAAAAAGAGATAGTGGGCCATTACCAACAAGTTCGTGAAGTTGTGGATTTCCCCTGATAAGGTTTGAATTCTTACTCACCAGATCTTTAATCATCCTAGAGTTTGGGCCATATTGAACTACCAAGGCATTCTCATAATTGTCTCTATCATATTCCTAAATCATTGTTAGGGGGCCATCTCCTAAAAGAGGTTTATATCTCAGCCCCCATTGTTCCCTAACATAACTTCATGTTTCTTGAACCAAGTCAGGTGGATAACTGTGGTCTAAAAACATATGTCCAGTAAAGGATAGTTCAGTACATACATCTTCAAAACTGGATGTTATCCTTGCTGCTCTTATACATTCTCCTTGTAATATACTCTTTTTTGACTAAAAGGATGGCAACTAGAGAAATCCAAATAACGAGTACTAAAGGTAGGTTTTCTATATACCTTACACTTAAGGCCCATAGTATTGTGTTCAGTAAAAATGTCCAAATTGTCCAAATAATTTATTCCTGTCTTATTATAATTGTAAGTGAACTTTAAAAAGGCAGATAACTGATTCAGAAAAATAAACAAAAGTCTCTTTAAAACTCTTAATTAGGTGTATTAGAAGGATTTGCTCATAATTTAAATAATGTAAGGTTTTATGAAAACGTACTCTGAGGAAGTCCTATGCCTGATAGGATGAAAGCACTGAATATCACTTTGGATCATTTAATAAATATTGTTTTTATTATTACAACCTTTGTTGCTCCGAGTCCTTCACAGCCAGTACGATATTTGTAATTTTGAGTGCTTTTGCTATGAAATAACTGTTTTAAATTAAATCTGAATCTTTGTGATCATTGTAAAAAAAAGAAGAAAAAGAAATTGTATGTGTACTGGCAGGTTTTGTTATTTGAGGAGAGACAGCCAAGTAATGGGACAGTGGTTAGGCTGGGGAGCAGTCCATTACTCTGCCTAGGGCCCCATTTAACCATGAGACGGTTCTTACTGTGTCCTGCCATTTCATTCATGAGATAAAGTATAGTTTACTTTAATATGAAATGGTTGAGATTTTTTTAAATTATGCAACTAACCTTGAACCCAACAAGTTCATCTTACTGCGGTGGTGGTGCTGCGGTAGCATTATCGCCTCACAGTAAGACGCTGTCCTGTTCGATTCTCAGCTAAAGCGTCTTCTGTGTGGAGACATGCGTGAATGGGCGTACCTTGGTTGAAGGTTGTGCGTCGGAGCTGGCAACTCGTTACGTAAAAATCTACTGCCAGTCATTAGCGGACAGGAGTTCCGCTGTGGCGACCCCTAACCGGGAAAAGCCAAAAGACCCAACAACAGCAACCTTTCCCTTGCACGTGCCAGCTTAGCACTCAATAGGTGAATAGAAAATGTTTGCAGATTAGGGACATCACTTGTTAATGCATGTGACATAAAACCCTCAGACAACCCTGCCCCACTTAAAAGCATATGGGTCCTGTCAGGGCCCCAGTCTGCAATGTAGACTGATTTTATTGATTGTCTGACTGACAAAGTGACAGGATGTGAACTAATGACATTTGACAAATCAATGTGAACAAGCTGCAAATGACACAGGTCTTCTTAGCATGAAGCACTCTTTTTTTTTTTTCAAAAATAAGTACTTCTAAAGTACAGGCACTAGTGAAAGGCACTTTATACATGCATATATTTGAAATGTACCTCCAGCTATATCACCTGTGGTTTTTAACAATATACACATATTGATTTAATGGTAAAGTATTATAAAAATGTTTCAAACTCTTCCCCCAAATCAAAATGTAAAGCTTCCTTAAAAACACTTTATACCACATGCCTGAGCTTTCATACTGGTAGTAGACTCTAACCACATACAAACTTTGAAACCAGCACACTGCTAGCTACAAATCATAACCTTCTTCAGAGTGCATACCTGAATGCTTGCAAGTGTACAAAACATAACTGTGTTGCTACTACGGATAATATTTATTACAATTTGCTAAAGCTAATATTATTTTATATAGCAGCATGCTCAGAATTGTACTGTAGTTAAAACAATTCCACAGTCCTGCCTGCAGCCTACATGATGCCACCATGCTTCACGATATTGCACACTGCTGTCAAGATCTATTTATCAGCAGAAGCAGGCTGATCAATATTCCACTTTCATAAAAACATCTTACATAATGAAACTAGTAATACAATAGCAACTGTTACTTTCATATTATTTGGTAAAGTGGGGGAAGATTTGTTTGCTATCTTTAAGAATGTATTTATTCATTTTATTTTATTTATTTTTTGTTAAAATTATGGCAAGGCTCTGGAGTGACAGAGAGTTAAAAAGTGTTAAGTCAGCAAAGGGATTCAGCATAGCTTGGGACTGGTACAAAATGGGGAGGGGTAGTTCGAGGGCACTATTTTGTGTACAAGACTATGATACATAAATCTGTGGAGGGGGCTGCTTCTCACCATCATCTAGGCTTAAGTGGACACAGTTATCACCACAAGGAGCACAGATTACATGTGGCAGTGAATGCATAGCAGCAAACTGACAAACCCTACAACAAATCCTCTTATGTACTTCAGGCAGTACAGGACAGCAGCCAGTCATAGCCTGCAATACAACAAGTAGAAAGAACTCTTATAAACAGATGTCTTTCAGCCATACAATGACCAATAGCAACTGTGAAAGCAATGGTAAGCTGAAGAAACACTACTTAAAATGAACCCCGCCCCCAACAGTCACAGTAAGAACTGGAAAAGTGAGCAGTGCCAATGGCCACTTCCCTTCATTCAGCTGACCACTGTAAGCATGGGTTTACTCACCACCATTCACTTTATAAGAGACATACTTTACACACCTGGCATGCAATGAGATACAAACTACCTGGAAAGTAGACTGGTGAAGTTAGCTTTTGACTACGCTTGTCAAATAACAGTGAGTGCCAGTGAGAGCTTATAGGTTCATAGGTTCATAGGTAGGTACTAGGCTATCTGCCCGAGGGCGTTTATAAGCCTAGCCAGAGTGTGTTGGCTTTCGCCGCCCCATTGATAAATTAACTGATCCTCTATCAAGCAGAGCAAATGAAGTGATCCCAGGGGTGTATTTTCTGTTACCCATCCACTCATCAAGGTTTCTCTTGAAGAGTGTTAGTGAGGGGCTCTGCCTAATGTAGTTTGGAATTTTGTTTCAAAGCATGGGGAGTCTCTGTGACAGGAATCTATCCCTCCAGCATGTTCTATTTATTGTTGTGGTGAGGTTTAGCTCACTAGAGCGCATGGCTCACAGTGACTTGGATTTCTTTAGATGGAGCATGTCCATCAATTCTGAATTGGACATGGCTTTCTAAGTAAGCGATATGCCACTGAGTACAGCCGGAGTTTATTCAGTCAGGCTGCATAGGACATATGTTTGAGGCCATTAATCCTATTGGTGAGGTACTTTTGCGGTCTTTACAGCTGTTGGAAGTGTCTTCTAAGGTACATCCCAAATGGGGCATTGTACTCTATGATGGGTCTGATGAGTGATGTGTAGAGGGGCACTATAATCTCTTTATTTCTAGATGCAAACCCTTTAGTAATTACATGGGCCACATAGAAGGATTTCCTAACTACTTTGGCAATATGATTGTCAAAGGCAAGATTACTATCTACCTGGGTCCCCAGATCTCTTATTACCTCTTCTGTATTAAGGGGGCTGCCACCTATGTGGTAATTCGTGGGTGTTTTGTTTTTCCCAAACGGGATGACTATGCATTTTTTGACATTTAGCTTGAGGCCATGACTTTGGCACCAGGTGTTCATCTCAGTAAGGCCCTTTTGGAGGATGCCCGTGTCAGCCAGAGAGTCAATTATGGCTCCCAGTTTGCAGTCATCAGCGAACTTGGTTAGCCATAGTCCTCCTGTGTTTGCCTGTACTTCTGAGAAGTATATGCCGAACAGTAGGGGTCCCAGGACTGAGCCTTGCGGGACACCACTTGTGACTGGATTAGAGACAGACCTGGAGCCTGCTATTCTTACCGTGTGAGTTCTGTCTGTAAGAAGTTGGCAACCCATCTCGTGACATACGGGTTTATGTTCAGGCTGGTGAGTTTTTCTGTAATACCCAAGTGGGGAATGGTGTCGAAAGCCTTGGCGAGGTCAAGGTAGGCTGTGTGAACCACCTTTCCCTCGTCTATAGCCTTAGTGATTGTCTCAAAGAAGTCAACCAAGTTTAGTAGGCATGATCTGCCCTTAACAAAGCTGAACTGGGTTGGGTCAAGTGTTTGGAGGTTCCCAATGTCTTTGTTAATGAGTTACATGATGTTGCGCTCCACAGCCTTGCAGACCAGGCTAGTCAGGCATATGTGTGGCAATAGTTGCCAGGGTCAGTTGTGGCCCCTCCTTTGTGGAGAGGAATAACGTTTGCTGTGCGCCATTCTATGGGCACGTAGCCTGTAGAGAGGCTGAGGTTGAACAGCGTGTTTAGGTGGGGGGTTAGTTCATTCTGTAGTTCGTGCAAGACGCAACCTGGGAAACCATCTGGCCCCATTGACGTTGTGTTTTTGGCTTCTGAAAGGGCTATTTTCACCTGTGAGTCTGTGATTTCTGGGACACTACACTTTTCCAGTATTGTTGTGGGTCCTTTTGGGAGTGAGAGGGGGATGAGGTTTACACTGAATCTATCTGCCAGGATGGTTGCCAATATCAGTAGTTTCAGTATATTTTGTGCTATTTTGCACTAGTTAAGTGCATATCTGCGAGTTGCCACTTAGATTCACTTAACATAGCTAAAGAAGGCTTTGTGGTTATCTTTTGAATCCTTGGCTATTTTTCTTTCGAAGTTAGCCTTGGATGATTTTATGAGGGACCTTAGTTTCTTACTGATACTGATCAGGGATGTCTTTCCTTCTTGGGATTTGCTTTTTTTCTGACCTAGTTTCCTCTTTCTGTTATATAGCTTGTTTATGGCAGGGGTCCACCAAACTGGTTTCCTTCTCTTAGAGGGGTGAGTCTTGGTTTTGCTAGGGATGGCACAATCCATGCATCCTTGTAGGTGCTCATAGAGTGCATTTGTAAAGGTTTCTGCATCTTGGGCGGCGTTATCCTTTAGCGTGGGGCTATGAACCTTACCGCCTCTGTCGTAAGTAAGTTGAAGTTTGCTTTAAAAAAGTTTTTTACTGTGGTTTCCTTAGTTGGGGGTGGTGGTGGGGTGTGGACATCCAGAGTGATTAGTTTATGGTCTGAACTAACCAGTGACGGGTTGACCTCCAGTGTGGAACACCTGTCGCCCATGTTGGTGATGACCAGGTCCAATATGTTTTCACCTCTGGTAAGGGAGTTTACCAGTTGATCCAAGGCATTTCAGTTGATGAATTCCAGGAAGCGCTAGGCCAGGAAGTTTGTACTCAAGTAGTTTTCCCAGTTAATGGTAGGGTAATTGAAATCACCCAATATCAGGGTGTTCGGTAGGACCTTCATGTTTTCCAGTGTCTCCAGAAAGGTGGAGTGGTGGTCCTGGGTCATGGAGGGTAGCAGGCCACAATTTGCATTGCAGATTTGCCCGATGTTAGTTGCACATGGACGATCTCAGAGGTATCATGCTGTGCCACTAACATGGGGGTGTACGTATCCTTGATGAATATAGATACATCCCCTCCTTTTGTGTTTTGGTCCATGTTCTGTGGCCGAAATGTGTGGTATGAGTTGTAGCCCGGTAGTGCTGGCGTGCTGTCTGGAGCCTTGAACCAGGTTTCAGTTACTGCACAGATGTCGACGTTCTCCATACTGAGGAGTGCTTTGAGCGCGTGCATTTTGAGATTTAAACTCCTGGCGTTGAGTAGCATAACCCTCACTTTTTTGTTAATTGTGCTGTTTACGGAGGTGGGTTTGACCTTTCAGCCTTGCCTAAAAAAGGCACTATGGGGGCAGCAAGAGCCTTGGCCAGTATTCAAAAGCCTAGGGGTGATAGGTGCAAGCTGTCTCTTGCGAAGTAATGCAGCTTGATGAGCATGTCGTCCCAGGCTGACAGACACTGGATCCCCTTTGAATGACACCAGAAGCTTAGCCAGTTGTTGAAATTGATAATTTTTTCTTTATACTGAGGTATCATTCTTGGTGAGAGCAGGATGCTACTCATGGTCAGGGTCATACCAACCTGGACTACATGATCAGAGAGCTCTTCCATGTCTCTTTTCATGTAGTCCAGGGAGGTACGTCTCAGGTCATTACCAAAATGAACAATAACAGAGTCATATTTGTGCTAGTTCTGGAGTGACCTGTTATGTGTTATGTGGCGGATTCTGGCTTAGTTACACAAATATGGCATGCTATTGTTTCCTAAAGGAATTCACCAGTACCACCATGCACTGTAGACAGCATCCATGCATGCATCACATGGAAACTCTGTCCCACTCCTCAAACTGTTGCGACTCCAAATTTTACCCAGCCTCCAGCCCAACATCAGTATTTGCAAGCCATCTTTTTGTATATTCTGTTGTTTAGACAAGCACTTTGCAGTGGGTTATACTGCTTCAACTGTTACGCTGTTTATTCAGTGCTGAGTAGAGTTATCTTATATAACACATTGTAAGAGTTAGCAAAATGCATCTAGCTGAGGAAAAACAGTCAGCAAGAATTCTAGCTGGGAATATATGACAAAAATGAATGTACTGTGAATGAGCTGTTTTCTATGTCCACAATAACAGAAACAATATGGGCACCTGGAAGCAACCAATCTGTCCATTTAGCATCCTGTTTCTTACCAGCTGATTGCATGCTAGCTCCTGTCCTGGTCTGGGGAGGTAAGTATGGCTGGATCTGCCAAGTACCAAGTTCGGTTTGTATGGTATCCTTCACAAGTTGTGTGCAGAAATGCACACAGGAGAAAACAAGGCAGGCAGGCCCTCACATCAGCAAATATGTGTATCAGCCATAGGAGATGGAAGCAGGGACAGTTAATGGAAAATCACCCATGGCTGCATGGATGATGTTTATTGTGCTACTGGTTCTCACCTTGGTGATGCAAATGGAATGGTCATGATGTAAGTGAAAGAAAAAGCACTTAAAAACGTGGTAATTGCAGCTTCATACGTACTGCTGACCTGGTGATGCTATAAGTTAACTAATAAGATCACTGTCAGGGATGCAGCTATGAATCAGGCAAAATGTGCAAAATATTCTGCAAAGCACCTCTGAACACACTGCATGCTCACACATACACAGATTATATTTTAATGCATCCTGAGCAAAAAACTGAGTAATTTACTAATTTTGTATCTCCGTTTTTAATTAATACTCACAACGTACAAGGTTCTCTTAATACTATACAGCAGATACTTCAGAAAATTACAGAATGTAGCAATAACTGTCTTGTTTTCCCTTTCTTTGTAAATTTAAACCTCCTTCTGGCCTGCAGAATGCGTTACACTTGTGAAACAATAAAGACTATTTCCCTGCTTGCTTTGTGTGAATGTGTGAATTACATATTTGCAATTGTTAACTTAGTGAGAAAACTGGTCCTATAAAGACCTGTGCCATAACCAGGAAGAGACAAACATTTGCAGACTGAACTATTAATCATCAGTTTCTCATAGGTTTCTTGGAGGTTTACCCTTAGGTCATAAAGAACATGGGCTCAATAAAATCAATTCTAAACACATTATCTCCCACCCAGTGATCAAATTTGCTTTTGAAATGCTCAGTATTAGGTGATAACCTAATATCAGCAGGTATATGATTCCAAATTTTAAGAAACATTTGTGCTATAGAATTCCAACTTAATTGTGTTCTATAACACAGGGTATTAAAACGGATATAATCTTTTAATACACTACATAATAATCTAATATCATTATCATTAGCTTTTAATATATACCTCTTACCAATCTGGATATTTTATGTAAATTCCCATCTATTAATTCTTAGTTTACTTTTTAATAACAGTTTCATAAACCCACATTAGGTAAACCCATTGCACCCTCACCCACATCAGGTAGTAGTTTTTTGTTATTAATCTAATTTCACTTTTTTCTTTGTTTAACAGTTCCCAAATAAGCAGTAGACATTTAGATATTTAGACATGATAAGTATAAACACAAATTACAATAGACATGTTTTTGCAGTGGTATGCAGCACATCAACAGATACAGTGGAGAGAAGAAACAAGAAAACATTAATTTAAAAATAAAGGTAATTAATAGATTTGTGCTGTACAACTGAAATTTGGAACATAGGTAGAATACATACATGGGCAGCTGCGGTGGTACAGCAGTTAGTGTTGCCGCCTCACAGCAAGAGGTTCTCCGGTTCGATCCTCGGCTGGGGTGCCTTCTGTGTGGAGTCTGCATGTCCTCCCTGTGGTCGCGTGGGTTTCCTCCGGGTGCTATGGTTTCCTCCCACATCCCAAAGACATGCTGTAGGTGGATTGGACACTCTAAATAGGCCCTAGGCATGAGTATGTGCATGTGCGTACCTTCTGTGGAAGGTAGGGCACCGGGCTGGCAACTCGACACTGTAAAACTCCACTGCCAATCATAAGTGGACAGGTGATCCGCTGTGGCGACCCCTAACCAAGAAAAGCCAAAAGAAGAAAAAGGCAGAATACATACATAGTACACAGGTACAGTGCATACATTGTACATTAGCCAGTGTTTGTGAGTAAGAGTGAAAACTATTATCAAGTACTCTAGGTTTAGTATGTGTACCTTGTCCGCTTTCACTAGCCTGGGGAGCAGCCATGGCACTGCCAACTTTGCTTGAGATGTTGCCTAATGAAGTTTTTAAAGGAGGCTTTGGACAATGTGTTTTGTATACTAGTGGGGAGATGGTTCCATTTTTTGGCCACTGAACTACTATATAGTGTGTCTCCAAAGCTATTGTAGCTGTTGGTGACTTCTAGTAGTAGTTTGCTTGATGATCTAAGAGGCTTTTTGGCTGAGTGATGTTGTACTAGGTTTTTGAGGGCAGGACACTTATTGGGGAGGTAACAGATAGAATGACAGAGGCAGCGCTGATTGCAGGTTAGAAGGCTGGGCAGTTCAGGCCAGTGGAGCTGTCTCAAAGCAGTACAGTGATGAGTCCTATATGAGCAATTTGCAGCAAAGCGGGCAATTCTGTTATAGCAGGCTTTCATTTTGCTTAGTTCAGTTTTACTGAGATTAGTCAGAATGGGAGATGCATAGAGTAGGGTGGATAGAAGTTGGGAGCGAGCAATGGCTGATCTTGTGTTGTTGGTAAGAAATGGTTTCATACGGTAGAGTGATCCCAGTTTGGTATGTACTTTTTTAATAGTTAGGTTGAGATGACTATCAAATTTTAGGAGGGAGTCTATGGTTATTGCCAATAGCTTAGCCTGTGCCACTGGAGCGACTGGAGTAGCATTTGTGGAGTAGATAGTGAATTGACTGTTACCAGTGTTTTTGTTAGAACTGGTTATAATCATAAGCTGAGTTTTCTTTGGCTTGTGGATAAGTTGGGCTTTGGTAAGGTAGTTTTCAACATCAGAGAATGCTAGTTGAGTTGTTTGCAGGAGGGTGGGAATGTTTTGTGCAGCACAGATTAAGGTAGTATCATCTGCATACTGAATGATAGATGCATGATGTGTGGCAGTATGGAGGTCATTTGTGAAGATTGTGAATAGTAGTGGTCATAAGATAGAACCCTATGAGACTCCTATAGTTATGGGTAGCTGAGAAGAGAGAAAATGTTCCCATTTCACAGCTTGGTACCTGTCAGTTAAGTAGCTTTGGAACCAGGTAAGAGTAGAATTTGATAGGTGATATTGGTTTAGTTTGCTTAGCAGGATTTGGTGTGAGACTGTGTCAAATGTTTTGGACATATCCAAAAAAAGAGTTGACACCTGCAGGCCTTCATTTTTGAGACAGTTTACTGTGTCTGTGAAGCAGATGAGGGCTGTAGTGGTACTATGGGCAGGTCTGAAACCATGTTGAGTAGGTGACAGGATGTTGCTGTCTAGAAGATATTTTAGCACCTGGGTATGGATGCATTTTTCTAGGATTTTGGCCTGGGGAGAGAGTATAGCAATGTGTCTGTAGTTATTAAGTTCAGTGGAGGTCCTGCCTTTATGTATGGGTGTAACATAGGATATTGTCCAGAGTTTGGGCACATAGTTTTCAACAATTGATCTGCTTATGAGAGAGGAGATTGGGGTAGCAATAGCATCTGCTATATGTTTCACGAAATAGCTGGGAGTAGGTTGGCTGATGTTGATGAGGTTTTTAGTTTGGAGAGCATGCTTTTGATTGAAGTGGTGGAAACTGTTTTGAGGGTAAAGCTTGTATTAGTGTTATTTGTGTTGGGGGAGGGATAGTGAGGTTGGAAATGTCCTGTGATACTAAGGATAGAATTGAGTTCACAAAGTAGGAGTTGAATTGTATTTCGATGGGAACTTTAGTGTCAGGGGTGGTTGGTTTGGGGGTAGCCTTTTGGGTGGGTTTTAGTAGCTGGTTTACATTTTTCCAAAATTTTGGGGGGTTTGTTGGTATTTAGCTTGTAATGTTGTGTAGTAAGATTTTTTTGTCCAGCCTAATGCATTTTTTGCACAGTTCTTGGTACTTAGTTAGGCTTTGTTTTTTTGATAGCAAAGCCAGGCAGTGTCTCTGGACTTGAGGATTTGTTTGGTTTCTTTACTGAGCCAGGGGTTTGCAGAGGTTCTAACCTTGATTTTGCGCAATGGCGCGACAGTGTCTAGGTGTTGTAGAAATGTTTTGTTGAAATACGCTACAGCCTGGTCAAGTGGGAGGGTTTTTAGGGGGGGGTCCAGTCACAGTCACAGAGTAAAGTATTGAGGACCTCAGGCGGGAATTTTTTGTATTTCTAGTGGATTTATAGTTAATGGTTTTGCATATGCTTTTTCTACTACATATAAGGTATATTATGTCGTGATCACTTAAGGTGTCTAGGAGACAGGCTGTGTGGGGGTACAATCTGAGGTTGTTAGTTAGGACCCAGTCAAGGATGGATTCCCTTTTAGATTTTCTATCACTGTTAGATATGAATATTAGGCTGAAATTAATTATGTTGTAAATATGCTGAAATAAAAAGTTTGCTTGAAAATATGTAGAGTTTAAAATGTGCATTCATACTATATGTATAACAGACAGGCCTCTCTTCACAGCATCAAAAAGAAAATGCCTAACAAAGCAATATTGGAAAACAAGCATTACATGATTTTCTCATGTTTGCAGAACAAATATCTATTAACAGACATCCTTTTTTATAACTTCAGCAATATGTGATGTTTTTCCAGTAGGAACAGAGCAGATGTTTCCTTTCATTCTTCTGTTATTCTGATTGCGTGCATTTGTGCATTTTCACATCAGCAGAACTGCTGACAGGACAGTAGATGTGACTTTCCACAGAAGGCCAGAAAAACATACCAAGAGGAAATATGTGTGTGACTAGCTCTCTATATAGCAATTGTAGTAATTCAGTTATGTGAGAGAAGGACAGAGAGACGTATTTTGTAGAAGTCATCATTCATACCTGTAATGAAGAAAAACTTTGTAAATATATGCTACAAACTGACAGAGTACGTGTGGTTTGTTATAAAATAAGTTATTTGTAACTGTGCTTATAGCTGCAAAACATATTTCTTTATCAGTGTGCAATTTGAATGGCTTGGTGCTTTAAAAAGACTACAGATGGAGTCATGCAAAGTTCTGTGACTTTGATTTCAGCAGTAAACAGCACAGCAAGACTGTGTGTCTTAAGAAGACTTTGGATCCAGCACAGCATATCAGCAGAGCATGTAAATTGAAATAAATTTTTCATTGGTGACCCTTTGACAATGTTCCTAGTCTGCATCCAAAAACAGGGGGAGTGAGCGGGTAATGCCTTGTATAAGGTCACTCCTGTAAAAGCACAGTAACTAACATTTACGTGAAGTACTTCAGATTTCTACAGTTTTCTACAGTTTGTAGCAGTACAGTTCATTAGATGTCTAAATCCGGTGAGACTGCATTTCAGGAAGGTGAGCAGTTCTATAAATTCTCCAGAAAAGTTACAAGACAAAGTTGTAAGACTGAAACTGCCAGTTTTGCTATACCAACTTCATAAGTGACTACAGAGACTTTTCAACCATCTACAGTAAAGCAGCTTGGTCATCTGCCTTTCTGTTGACTGGTAAGAAAATTATTCTGGGTTACATACAGTATGAATGCAACAGATGTAATAATAATAACAGAATGAAATGTATAAACTGCATATTAGCAAATGTAAAACCTTATTAGGGCAAGTTAATAGTAAGGCATTATGCAAATGGATTGCAAGTTGATATTAAGGCATTATGCAAATGGATTACAATATTTGACTGGTATGTGAAACAAAATCATGTGTGGTATAAAAAAATGTTTATTGTGTGTACAATGTCACAGTGCATGACATTATTCAAAGGTTAGACTGCACAGACAAAAATTGTAAAGGTAAAGAACCAAGAAAAGTTAATATGTTGACATTATATTCAAATGTTAGACAGTTATGTTCTGTCACCAGATGTAAAAGGTTTATTTCAGAGTTGCAACAACAGTCGAATCAGTTACTGATAGAACCTCTAGTAGATTTTGTTACAAAAGAATGTAATAAACTTTTAAAATACAGACACCATGAGTTCATGAAGCTTAGACAAGTTATACATACATCTTTTCAAAAGTGCATAGGAATTTCAAATTCAGCAGAACAGCTTACTAAAGAATGTCAGAAAGACCATGCAACATTACAGGAAACTATTCAACAGCAGTTGCAGGATAAAGGAAATAAATTAGCTAAACTGACAGAGACTGACTTCCTCCATATAACAGCTGAGCTTAAAAAGAACAGGAAACTACAGCTGATTTGTACAAAAGAAATATATTTTATAATATGTTTATGTTTTGAAAATGATTAAGCATACATGGTAGGATGGTAGGGACAAATCATCCTTAAATGTTTTTCTTTCATTCAGTTAAAGCAAGACATTTATCAGTAGTACAGTAAAATAGACCATATAACTGCTATTCTTATAGCATAGTCAAAAGGTACACAACAGTTTTAGTGTATAAAAATTAAATAAAAATAGTTACACAAAACAGTTCTAGTGCATAAAATTAAATAAAAATAGTTGATAAGAGTAGTTACGAGACTGACATACTTAAATAAAGACATATGCATGTATTTTCTTTTCATCTAAAATACATCTGTTACAATACACAAAGAATAACAGGCAAACAACAGTAAATATAAATAATGTGAATATAAACGTGTTAGTTAAACTAATATCTATTTTGTTTTTTACAATTTTTTTATACTGCGGTGGTGGTGCTGTGGTAGCGTTGTCTCCTCACAGTAAGACATTATCCTGTTCTATTCTCAGCTAAAGCATCTTCTGTGTGGAGACATGCGTGAATGGGCGTACCTTCGTTGAAGGCTGTGCATCAGGGCTGGCAACTCGGTACGTAAAAATCTACTGCCAATCATTAGTGGACCGGAGTTCCGCTGTGGCGACCCCTAACCGGGAAAAGCCGAAAGATACAACAATTTTTTTATAATTGTATAGTAACACCACACCAGACAGTTAACGTTCTGAATTTTAAAAAGAAATAAAATCACAGATGGTATTAGTCAAACAGTCTTTGTAAAATGAATGGCAGAGCAGTTAAAAAAAACTGAAATCCATGTAAGCTAATTGTAAAATAATGTCTATTTATGTAGTATAAATGCATAGTTATGCAAATCACAATCAGATTAAAGGAAAAATGCTAAAATAATTAACTATAGTTTATAGAGTGTAAAATATGAGCTCAGACCTTCCTAGACTAGATGAATAGTTACAGGAAATGTTGGAAAGATAAGATAAACAACAGGACTGATTGCCAGACAAGTAACTTGAGTTTTTCTAAAGCATTATTGTTATTAAAACATAATTGTTAAAATGTTTACATGCAACACTATTTGGTAATTGTAATAAAATGTCACAATTGTGCATAGATGCAGTGGCGGCTGGTGACTTCAAATCAAAAGGAGACAGCTGAATTGGTGTGGTCACTGGGAAGTGGTGTGGTCAACTAGAAAGGGGTGGAGCTATTCTCAACAACACAATAACTGGGACTTAAATTAAATACGCTGCCCTGGGTGCCAGACCATCATTATGAGAGTCCAATGAAGACAAAATGAAGTGTAGAAGAAAGAAATATTTCAATGCATTGGCTACATGACAGCCGACTTAATATCTAGACGGAAAAAAAGGTTGTGAGGCATGAAAAACTAAATTACTTTTTAAATACATTACTGGAATGCCAGTCAAAATCAAATATAATAAAACAAGCACCACTCAACTCAAACCATTTCTCCTGGCACTGCATTTCTAATTATAATTTATATTCAGCTTTATAAAAGTACAAAGTAACACGCTGGAAGCAGCAATCTCTGTGATACCCTTACTGTTTCTTATCCAAAAAAGACCTGCTGCCTGACAACTATCTACTTGTCTCATGGGGAAAACATGATCAAAGTAAAAAATGAACAGCAAACAAGAAACAAGCTCAAGATAAATTGCTTAAAGGATTACTGCACAGGTTATGGACCACACACGATAGATTGGCATTCTGTTTAGTTTAAGGCTAAAGCCTGCAAAGATGACTGCAAGTCTCCAACAAATTTAACGAGGTTCTGAAAATACTATAATCCTGTCCTTTATTACAAATGCTGTCATATGCATTTCAATACCCAAGCCTTATATGTTATCTAGTTATGTAAAATATTCTCTGCATGGCAACAACAAAAAGGTTTTCAATGTTGGTAATTCTTTAACAGTATGTTTATTACAGCTTACTTGCATCTTACAATCTCAGACAAGCTTACCTGATGGCCATTAAAACAATGGTACTTAATCATAGAGCAACAGGCATTGCAACATGCATTTTCTGAATAATAAGAAGCATAAATCAACAGTATGAATGAGGGGATACTCTGCACACTTACACTGCATAACTGCTCCTTGCCTTGCTTGGACACATCCAGAGTCACTACATGGGGGAGTGGGGTGCAACAAGTATGTCACAATTTGAAATGTCTCTGGCTGACGGTGATGGCCCTGACACATTTGTCATACCTTTCAACCTCAGAGCAAGAAATCTGGACAAAGCCATGAATAGAAGTCTGACAAAGACCCAAAAATAAGGACAATTTTTAAATGTTGCTCTTATAAACTTAGAAAGATAATAGAATAGTAGGTCTTGCATTAGCATGGATTTTCTGAAGGGTATGAAATCTGAAACTCAAATGTCTCATTTTCTAAATTCGCTCTTTAATGATTTGCTACTAATATGCCAGAAAAACACAATTTTATGAAAAACGGACCAAACGTGATGCAAAAATATAAAATAGCCACACAATACAGCTGGGAACCTGTCAAAGAAGGGACACTTTAATATTAGTACTGTTAACTTGAGCAGCTGACAAAATAGAGAATCTACATGCATTTCTGAAATAAAAGTAATCTACATGATCATTACAATTATTTATTAATTGTAAACCCTATACGTTTTCTTCCAAAATTGCCATTTTGCGGAGGGATTTATTAGAGAGAGAGAGAGAGAGAGAGAGAGAGAGAGAGCAACATTTTGAGCCAAAAATGGGGACAGTTGAGAGGTTTGGATATACCTAATTCTATAAAGAGATTTATTTGCGGGCACCTCTCAACCTCTTATCGCAGTAAATCTAGACAAGGCCAAATATATTGGGGGACCATACAAACAGTACTAAAATTTGCTGTTGTATAAACTTAGTTGACAGAATAACAGGTCTTGCTTTAGCATGCATTAAAACTCATCTGCCCTTGAAACTCATATTCATTGAAACAGCATTGAAACCCACATTCAAAGAAAATACATCTGGCCAGTCGTAGATAAAGATTAACTTTGGGCTGTTTTCAAATCATAGGCCCCTTGCACACAAAACATACATGTGTTCTTTGATACACCTTCCTGATTGTATTAAATTATATTCCTTGTATAATACAGTACAGTTGTTAGAGGACGTTTTGAATTTATTGTTTTGAACATTTTTCCAAACAGTGTAACAAAATGCATGCACAAATAATGACAAAATTGCCCAATTCAGAACATTTACATCATAAAAGTATACTCAGACTTCTGCAATTCACCAGTATCAGTAAATATGCAGAATCTCTGCAGAAGTAAAAGTCATCTAAATAATTCCACATTAAAGAGATCTGTAACTAATGAAGAGGTTGCTGCTAGCAAACAACTCTATATTTCATTGTTTCATCTACAAATAAAGTGCCTATTGCCTGAGAGGAATAAATTGCCTAATTACATTAAAAAATGATAAGCTAGTAATATTGCTATAGGGAATGGATGGCAAACTGATAACAGGTTCATAGTTACTAGGTATCTCACAGTTCAGAGTAATGGCGAGTGTGGAAGAGAGGTGAAGAAGAGAGTACTGGCAGGGTGGTGTGGGTGGAGAAGAGTGTCAGGAGTGATTTGTGACAGACAAGTACCAGTAAGAGTGAAAGGGAAGGTCTGCAAGAGGGTAGTGAGACCAGCTATGTTATATGGGTTGGAGACGGTGGCACTGACAAAAAGGCAGGAGTCAGAGCTGAATGTGGCAGAGTTAAAGATGTTAAGATTTGCACTGGGTGTGATAAGGGTAGACAGGATTAGGAATAAGTATATTAGATGGACAGCCCAGGTTGGACAGTTTGGAGACAAAGCCAGAGAGGTGAGACTGCATTGGTTTGTACATGTGCTGAGGAGGGATGCTGGGTATATTGGGAAAAGGATGCTAAGAATGAAGCTGCAGGTAAGAGGAAAAGAGGAAGGCATAAGATAAGGTTTATGAATGTGGTGAGAGAGGACATACAGGTGGTTGGTGTGATGCAGAGGACAGGAAGAAATGGAAACAGATGATTCATTGTGGCGACCCCTAATGGGAACAGCCAAAAGAAAAAGAAGTTACTAGGTATCTCCGCCAAAGAAATCTCAATCCCTCAGAGACACACGCTCCAGGGATCTAACCCTTGTCATCACAATGAACAAAACATGCTGGAGGGATAGGTTCCTGAAGCAGAGACTCCCCAGACTCTGGAATAGACTGCCCCATACATGTCAAGCAAAGCACCTCTTTGGCCCTCTTCAAAAGGAACCTTGATGATTGGATGGGAGATAGGAAATTCACCCCGGGGATCACATTAGTCACCCTGCTGGACAGGGGTCCAAGGAAGTAAATACTGTGGGAAGAAATAGCCAGGGAATTGTTATGGCTAGGCTTGTATAGGCCCTAGGGCTGACAGCTGACAGCCTAGTACCAACCTATGAACCAAAGAGGACATTCGCAGGACTGCAGCATCCACCCCCTTTAAAAGTACAGTATCAGTAATGCATCTACATACTGTGGGAGTAAAACCCACATGCTTTTGCATCAAAAGCAAGTACACTAACTGTGTAGTATTCATAAAGATGAGGAGAAATTTGACGACAACACTATTTTTTATTAAGTGCCATATGATTTTCACTAACCGCCTGAGATACTTCTAGTTTAGAAAGACAGAAGTACCTCTGTATATTGCACTACAGTGTTAGTAATAAAAAACTGACTCCAAGCACTTGGTGTGGGAATAAAGCCACAGACTTCTAATCTGCCAGGATAAAGATGAGTGCCCTGCACTGCTACCTTTTGAGCCACTAAATAAGTTACTAGATCATCATCTTGGATACCACTCACGATAATTTTCAGCACCTAATTCATCAGGTATCGAGAGTGTAGAGTTACTAACAAATTATTCTGAAAGGGCTCTTCCTACTAACCACAAAACAAAAACCTGTGTGAAAAAATTACAATATAATGGGTTCAAACCATTCATACTCCAATTACTCCTCTAACCCAGTTCAGGGTTGGGGAGCTAGAACTTAATCTGGCAGTCAATGAGTACAAGTAGATGGCAATAGAAACATTGATAAGAACACACACACACACACACACACACACACACACACACACACACACACACACACACACTCTACTTAAGCTCCGTAAATAAGCTAAGACTAAAGCTGAGCTCCGTTCCATAAATACATCAAGCTCTACATAGCACACGCTCAAATACATTAGCTCTGTTCCGTAAATACATTAAGCTCCGGAAGCTGTAAATACATTAAAAAAAGTTCTGCTTAAGCTCCGTTCCATAAATACAATAAAGTAAGCACAAGCTCAAATACATCAAGCTCTTTTCTGACTGAGAGCTAAGAGTAAGACACACAAATGCTCTGTAAATACATAAAAAAGCTCCATAAATACATTAAAAAAGCTCTGCTTAATACATTTAAAAAAAAGCTCTGCTTAAGCTCTGGAAGCTGTGTTTTGTAAATACAGTAAGCACAAGCTCAATTAATACATCAAGCTCTGTTCTGAAAGCTAAGACACTCTGCTTCTCTGGACTGTTTAAAAAACTCCAGACTGCACAAGCTCTGTAAGCTTAAGAAACAAAAAGAAAAACACCACTGTTCTGTTGTAGAAAGTCACACACACACACACACACACACACACACACACACACACACACACACGCACACACGCACACACACGCGCACACACACACACACACACACACACACACACACACACACACACATACACATATACACACCTTCTGATCGTACACCCTACCTGTCTCACGGCCAGGTGATCCGATCCTGCAGCTCCTTGGGCTGGCGTGCAACAAATCCATCCTGCAGCTTCTCGGTCCACCATGCTAACAAATCAATCCTGCAGCTTCTCGGTCCTCCATGCTGGCATGATCCTGTAGCCCGAGCATACTCTCCTCCAAGATGTGAGGAGGCTGGAGCCTCCTACTATTGGTCCAGACTGCATCGCCCGCAGACTGGACACCGTCTGGCTTGTGCGGTCATCACCGCATAGATCTCTGGGTTGGATGGGAGGAGTTTACTCCCTTCCTTATCCGGACTGCCTGACTGAACAGTCTGGAGCTCAGGAATGCCTGAGCATGTGTGCTTGGTGTTCTGGTCTGCCTAACACAGCAGCCAGGAACTAAGCACGCATGCGTGCAGTCCGAGATATTTTTTTTTATTATTTTAATTTTTAGTTCTGCAGAGACTGGGGACTTTATTTCATAGGTGGGAGAGCTGCAATCCAGCAGTCCTATAGCACGAGCCGCCCTTGCATAGATGTCACTTATAATCTGTTTGCAAATAAATGTTATCAAGTACAGCCAGCAAATGGGCTATAGTATACATACAGTTCAAATCAATTGCGCAGAAGGGTGTAAATGCCTACTAGTGGTAATACACAGAAAAAGCTTTATAAAAAATGATCAAATCAGACAGAGGTCTATAGTTTGGTAGCCTAATAAAGCAAATGTATAACGAAAGTGTTGGGCTGACATACATTCTATTCTCACAGCATAAAGTAGATAAACAATACTGCAGTACTACAGGGGGAGATGTACTCTCTCAGTTTTACACTGACTGTATAAGCAGTACTGCACAAGGGTCTGAAATAAAGCTACAGAAAAAAATAAACAAGGGTATGAAATAGAGCTACATGAAAAAATAATATTTCATTCCTTCTTGACAATACTCTTTTAGGGGGGAGGGAGAAATAGGTATTAGTGCATAAGAAACACTGGTAAACAGATTAAATCGGAAAGTCCAAGATATTTTATGCTAGTTATTATTGTATTGTTTAGTATTAAATTGTATTTGCAACATGTTAAACTGGAAAGCTATACACATTTAAAATTGTTTTATTACAGCTATACAAGAAAAAGTAAAGATATGTAAAAAACTGAACAAGATTGGTCACTATTTTTAATATGTTTTTGGCAAAACAATGTTGGTATAAAAAAAGCATGAATGTTTTTAATTGCTGAGTATGTTTAAAATAACAGGACATATGCCTTTGGTGCCAGTTCCACTAGATATTTCTAAAGAGACAAACATTTTCCAAGATTTTACTTAATATTAATGTTATTAAATTTGTAAGATTAGACTTCTTCTTCTTCTTTCGGCTTTTCCCGGTTAGGGGTCGCCACAGTGGATCATCTGTCCGCTCATGAGTGGCAGTAGAGTTTTATGGTGTCGAGTTGCCAGCCTGGCACCCAACCTTCCACAGAAGGCACACACACGCACATACTCGCACCTAGGGCCAATTTAGAGTGTCCAATCCACCTATAGCATGTCTTTGGGATGTGGGAGGAAACTGGAGCACCCGGAGGAAACCCACACGACCACAGGGAGGACATGCAGACTCCGCACAGAAGGCACCCCAGCCGAGAATCGAACTGGAGAACCTCTTGCTGTGAGGCGACAACGCTAACCACTGCACCACCGTGGCAAATTTGTAAGATTAGACTAAATGTACTTTATAGTCTTTGTATGTACAAATGCAGAAGAATTCAGTACAAATGAAATTACTGCATAGTAATGAATATGTGTAGAAAAGAAAAACGGGTCCAGGGTACCTACTAGATTGAAATGCATAAACAGCAAACAGTCTGTGTAAATACATACTGTACAGAATACATTGTAATAAGTTCAAAACTAATTTGTCAAGTTGTAATGCCACTGGTTTTACTCCAGTTAGAAAAAAAATATATTAAAATATTGTACTCATATACAGCTAATGGACTAATAAATACATAGCATTCTTTAATGTATAAATCATGTTTTTTTTTTAAATCCTCAAGTATTAAATATACTGAAATAATTGCATTCAAATATCTAAGCCCAGTTCAGTACTTTTCCAAGATGTTAATGGGCAGTTCAGAGACATGACCACAATGTTATGATTAAAATGACATTGAAACTGTATATTTTCAGCAGTGTATAAATGCTTGGAGTAGCACATACTTCTTGTCTCTTATAGATATTAATCTATCTCTAATCTTTTGATATAAAATAATCAATAAAAGTAAACAGTTAATTCAACAGTTGAAAAAGGTTAATGAAACAGTTCTAAGTCATAAATTAAATTCTGTGATTGCAAAAGAATAAATGAATCAAGTTAAAAAAAATAAAACTAAAGCAGACACAGCTCATAACTGATAAAATATTTTCACAGAATGGTCTGCAAAATAAAAAGTTGTTAAATACATTCAGTTTTGGTAGTAATACATATTTTCATTGTATTAACTATGTAAAATTGCATTTTGACTTGTATCAAAAAAGACTAAAGGTTTTGTTTCTTAATGTTTAAAAACAGAGGGAATTGTTAGATATGAATATTAGGCTGAAATTAATTCTGTTGTAAATATGCTGAAAGAAAAAGTTTGCTTGAATATATGTATAGAGTTTAAAATGTGCATTCATACTATATGTATAACAGACATGCTTCTCTTCACAGCATCAAAAAGAAAATGCCTAACAAAGCAATATTGGAAAACAAGCATTACATGATTTTCTTATGTTTGCAGAACAAATATCTATTAACAGACATCCTTTTTTATAAATTGAGCAATACGTGATGTTTTTCCAGTAGGAACAGAACAGACGTTTCCTTTCATTCTTCTGTTATTCTGATTGCATGCATTTGTGCATTTTCACATCAGCAGAACTGCTGACAGGACAATAGATGTGACTTCCACAGAAGGCCAGAAAAACATACCAAGAGGAAATATGTGTGTGACTAGCTCTCTATATAGCAATTGTAGTAATTCAGTTCTGTGAGAGAAGGACAGAGAGAAGTATTTTGTAGAAGTCATCATTCGTATCTGTAATGAAGGAAAACTTTGTAAATATATGTTGCAAACTGACAGAGTACGTGTGGTTTGTTATAAAATAAGTTATTTGTAACTGTGCTTATAGCTGCAAAATAAATTTCTTTATCAGTGTGCAATTTGAAAGGCTTGGTGCTTTAAACAGACTACAGATGGAGTCATGTAAAGTTCTGTGACTTTGATTTCAGCAGTAAACAGCACAGCAAGACTGTGTGTCTTAAGAAGACTTTGGATCCAGCACAGCATAGGAGCAGAGCACGCGAATTAAATACATTTTTCAATCATATCTAGTTGGAATTTGGACTAGTTGCTGGTAGCCATGTAGATTTATTAGATTACTTGGTGGTTCTGATATACAGGTGAACCAATCTAGGTTGAAATCCTCCAGAATCTTCAAGGCTAACAGGTGTATTACCAGGTGGAATATAGATCACAATTGTAGTGGTGACCTTTTTAGGGTGAAGCTGAAGTTGTGAGATAAGTATGTCACAGTTATTGGGGGAGGGGTAGGAGTTTGGTATTTGACGTAAAGTTAAGTTGGACTTATACAGTAAGGCAGTTCCACCCCCATTATGTGGTCTGTCTTGTCTAATGATATTGTAGCCAGTATGGTGAACTTCTGTGTTAGCTATGTTTTTATTTAGCCAAGGTTTCTTTTAAAGCAACTATGTCTGGGGTGTAGTGTGCTATTGTGGCCTGGAGTTCAGGTATTTTATTTTTGATACTTCTAATATTAATATTTAGCATTAAAAGATGGTTGGTTTTGCTGCTTTTGATTTGCCCAGGGATGAAGATACTGGGGGTATTATGTTCTGACAATTGTGTTGGAGCAGTTTGTGTTGGACAGGATGGATTTGGGCCTGGGTTGGGGTGGATGTCCCCACTTATGGTGAGCCTGGTGTTAAAATGGTGATACAGATGGAGTTTGGTGATGAGTGTGAGAAAGTATGTGTTTAGTTCTGAATTGGTCTGTTATATAGTTCTTGAACAATTGTGGGCAGATATTATTAGAATGTGTGGTGTTGTGCTACTAAGTTTAGGGATATTGCTAGATTGATAACTTGTGGAGTTATAAAGAATTATGAGAAGACAAACTAGACTTAGTTGTGTGATAGTCATGGTTATAAAGTTTAAGTTGGTTCTAGGTGGAGGTGTGGATAGGAATTATATAGGGTTGCACTATATGTGGATGGGTAAGTAGTGTGGGGTGATGTAATAATGCCTAGCGGGAATGAGAGTGGTTGGGAGTATTTTGTGGTGGAGCAAGTGGGTGTTGTGTAATGTGATCTGATTTGAGGAGCTGTGATTGGTGGAGGTGATGTGAGATTGAGCTGTGGGTGTGGTTGCAATTACTATAAATGTGGAGGTAGTGGGGGCAGGAAGGAAATGGGGGCAGGGGAGAGGAGAGAGCCTGAGCATTAGCGAGGGCGAACGGAGTGGGGCAGAGCCCACCAAGACAATAGTAATGGGCAGCAAAAAGTATTACTTTCCAAATCTGAACACTTTAAACAAATTCCTGAGATGTAATGGCTTACCAGCAAGCAGAATTAAATTGCTGAAGAGCACTTGTGTCCTGGTGGGAGACTAGTAATTTAAAGAATGTTCCATGCTCAGCAGGATTCTAATATAGACTTAGTATTGGAGGAGGGGGATAGCACAAGGGGTATAAACCAGGTGGAATGCAAAGAAACCAGTGAAACCAGTGAGGCAATCAGAGAAATCTATCAGTGAAGGCCTCACAGGGGGTGAGTAATAATTCAAACTCTACCTGTAAAGTGAAGGAGAGAAGAGACAGCAAAGTTTATTAAGGTTGGGAGTGTGTCTTCACATTGACTTGCTTATTAGTAACCAGTTTGTGCACAGATTAGAGTAGGGAGATACATTGGCAATGAAGGGGAATGTATAGAGATGCAAATAAACAGGTGGGACTCAACTGATACAAACTAAGGCAAAAAGCACTGAGAGGGCTGCTTGATGGTTAATTTAATCACAGAGATGTGAATTAAATGTATACTGTCTATTGTACAGTTAGGAAAACTGCACTAGCTGGGGGGGGGGGCACAAGGCTACAACAGTCAGTTTTATTGGCACACTGAGAACTACTAAGAGACACTGCTAATGTTACAGCTTTACACTAGAGTTCCAATAGTAGGAGGAGCAACAGGTCTTATAAAAAAGAGTCTACAATCCTATTTAAATACATTACCAGTACATGTAACTCTGTACGAACTACAGAAGGAGTCATTACTTTTGTCTAACAGCAAAGAGTGAAACAATACTAATTTCATGAACTTTAATCGTACTTTGACTTAGAAATGGGGTCCATTGCCATCATGTATTAGAAACCCAAAATATTTGGAGAAATTAAAAAAGTAAGAAAACACAATGCGTAGTATTAAGCAACGTGCAGTATTAGAACAGATCAGGATCTATCATGCACTATTGCAAATAACAAACTAAAAATCTCAGCACAGGCAGAAAATCTTAGAAGATACACAGATAAATATAAAGGAAAAGCATAAAATAAGCAATTTATTGATGACTCAAAAAAGTTTTATAGAGAATTGGGAAACAAGGTAAAAGGAAATGAAAGACCAACAAAAAAAGAAGAAATAGATACATTTTGGAGAAGTATCTATGAAGATCCTGTGGAACATAGCAAAGATGTTAAATGGACAGAAGAAGTAAAAGAAAGAATAAGAAGTTTAAAGGTACAGGATATGAAATGGGATGAAGTAACAGCCAGAGAGATTGAAACAAAGTTAAGAAAAGCCTCTAACTGGAAAACCCCAGGCCCAGATGCAGTATGTAATGTTTGGTTATAAGTATTATCATCTTTGCACGAAGATTTAGCCATGAGTAAGAACTATTTATATGTCCACCCCGAACAGACACCAACCTGGCTAACAGGAAAAACAATGCTTCTACTTAGGAGTGAACCTGCACGCTACCCTAAAAATTATAGACCGATAACTTGCCTTCTGATGATGTATAAACTATATACTGGAATTGATACTGACAGAGTTTATAGTCATTTAGAAGAAAACTGAATTATGGCAATAGAACAAAAGGGCAATAAAAGAAAGTCATACAGACAAAAGGGTCATTTGTTGTTAAATAAACTCATAGTAGAGAACTGTAAAAAGGGGAAGAATCTAAGTATGGCATGGATTGACTACAAAAAAGTATTTGATAGTATCCCGCATTCATGGATAAAAGAGTGCTTAAGAATGTATAAGATACACCCCACACTGATCGACCCCATTGCAGTGACCATGAAACAGTGGCAGACCACTTTGCAATTAAGCCATGATAAAAGACAAATTATTATTCCAAGGATAAAAATTCAAAGTTGATATTCCAAGGTGACTCTTTGTCACCACTGCTAGTCTGTCTTGCCCTTAACCCATTAAGCTGTCTACTTAACAGTTTAGACCATGGTTATAATTTGCTCCTAGAAAACAACAAAATTGTAAAGACTTCTCATCTTCTCTTTGTTGATAATTTAAAACTGTAGAGCTCATCATATGAGGAACTGAAAGCACAACTGTAAGTTGTCAAAAAGTTTTCAGATAATATAAAATGTCATTTGGTCTTGATAAATGTGCAAAAGCAACTTTTAAAGCAGGAAAACTGCAGTACTAAGAAAACATCAGTTTGAGACAAGAATGCGATATAAATGAACTTGAGCAAGAGGGAGTGTATAAATATTGCGTTTATATCACGTTATCGAAAGATGAAAATAGCGAATGCTATTCCATCGGCCCCAAAACATCTAAACATGAAAATATCGAACATTCAGAACAGCTAATTTTTTCCCATGGAAAAAATTTGCTGCTCCGAAACACATACACACAACACAAGCACATCAAACAAACAGCAACCACACACATACACTTAAATTCCTACATCTAACACTACACTAAACTAAGCATACACTACTATCTACCCACTTACCTTAACCCAAACCATAACCCTAAGGTCCGTCAATATCGCACACTCACCTAACCCGCGTCCTAACCCTAACTCACTTAACCCGCCCCTAACCCTAACGTACAAACAATCGCACACTTACCTGAACCCAACCCGTAACTTTCCACCACAGTGCTAAGAATAGCGAAGCCACAGAAATGGCCAACCGAATTCTTTCCCAAGGAAAGAATTCACTGTTCTGCAGCTTTGCTATTCTTAGCATTCGCTGAATAGTGTTCGATATCAGGACATTCGAAGTTTTAATATGTCGACCCTAAATATTTGGGAATTGATGAAGGATCAACAATAAAACATGAACAAATGTGAATAAAACTTAGTAAGGAATACTTTAGAAGACTTAAATTAATCCTGAAAACAGAGTTGATATTTCGGAACAAAATTCAAGCTATAAACCCATTTGCTATTCCTGTCCTAACTTACTGCTGGAGTGTTTAACTGGCCCCAAAATGTGTTGGATAGATTAGATAGGAAAACAAGAAGGATGCTTCATGCTCACCAAATGATTTATAAAAATTAGTGCTTACCAAGATTATACATTACCTGTTCTGAAGGAGAGATGGCCTCCTTGAAACATGAGGAAAATAAATCTAAGGTGACTTCTCTTTTTAGTCTAGCAAAAGCTTATCAGTGTCAAGCAGGAATGGAACTCAAACCAGAAGTAGATAAAAAGCAGACAGCAACTGAATGTGCCAATAAACAAAATAAAGAATATAAGGTGAGGGACCAGATGAGAAGAAATGTGGAATATGCATAAATATAGTTGTAGGTATAGAAAACTTCTACAAGAACCTTGTGTTGATCAGGATTGAATACAGGAAAGGTTAAGCAGAGGCAAATTCAAACCAAGAGATGAAAGGCTAAAATTTGCAGCCCATGACAGTGGGCTACGTACACTTTGGTTTACAAAGTCCATTGAAAATGTGGGAGAAACAGACAAAAGTAGGTTTTGTAAAACAGAACTGGAAACAGCACACCTTGCTGGTTGTGACATACTAATGGCAGAAGGACTGTATACTGAAAGGCATAATAATGTGTGCAAGACTGTTGCACTGGTGATTGTGCAAACATTATGGTATTGAAGTGGCTGAAAAACACTGGAAACATGAGCCACAAGACATCATAGAAAATGATGCAGTCTACATCACATGGGATAACCCATTACCAACAGTTCAAAAGATAGATGCTAGAAAACTGGATATAGTGGTCCATGAAAAAAAGACAAAAGTAGCACTGATCATTGAAATCACCACACTCAGTGACTACAGTGTCTGGCGTACAGACAGACACAAAGTCATAAAATATCAGGATTTGCAGGAAGAAAGATACCCAGATAGTTCCAATAGTAGTAGGAGCAATGGGTCTTATAAAAAAGAATCTACAATCATATTTAGATATGTTACCAATACATGTAACTCCATACGAACTGCAGAAGAAGTCATTACTGGGCACACTGCAGGTGCTGCGAAGAGCACTTTTGGCTGACATCAAAGATTGAAACAATACTAATTTTACGAGCGTTAATCGTATTTTGACTTAGGAATGGGGTCCATTCCCATCAAGGTATTAGAAACCCAAGAGACTTGGCAACATTAAAAATAAGAAAGCAAAATAATATTCAAAAGCAGCCACATTTCAGCATAGCATATAATTTCACACATTTCAACAATGATATCTTTATCTCCTATCTAAAACTATACATCTAGAATGCTCTAAAATACATTCCACTAGATGATGCAGTAGCTGTTTTTAATTTGACTTCCTTGAACATACTATACTGACCTGCAACACAAAAATTACAAAAATCCCAATACATTCTAGTCAGCCCAGTTACTCAGTCCCAGCCACACCATTCAACCATCTCCTGCATTTATCACTAACATCTTCGCAACAGAAAATTTCTAACTTCTAACGCTAGACTCTCCCTGGCACAGGCTCTCCTCCTCCTCCCCTCCCTTCTCTATGCTGCCCCAGTCCTAACTAACATTCAGTCCACAACCTTGGCCAAACTCCAAAAAACATAACACAGAATAGCTAGATTTATCACCAGCTCTCCTTATATCTTGCACCATTGCCTTGCACTCATATTTCTCCAATGGCTTGAACTCCCCCAAAAACTCCTTCTATCACAGTTTCAAATAACACACTATATTATATAAACCATCTTCCTGCTCAGCTCTCTCCACCCTGGTATCCACCTATACCCCCACTCGGACCCTCCACACCTTGAAACAGCAACTCCTAGATATTTACCAACCAAAGAAAAATGTCTGCAAACTACTATATAAATGCACTGTAGCCCAAGCCTGGAATAAACTCCCTACACACATACGTTCCATTACTGACCCTATAAACTTCAAAAAAGAACTCAGACTTCCCCTGTTAGGACCCTACCCAATTCCACTATACTCTTGTATTTTTGTCTGTTTATATTCTTCTGTTCTCTCCTACTCCTCAGAAATCCTGGTCTACCTCCTCCTGCTCCTTCTCACCTTGTTTATTATTGTGTGTATGTATCTTACTCTTCTGTATTTCCTGACCTTACGTATTTTAATTTTTCTATCTTGGAGTATGAATTTTATGTATTGTAAACTGTATATAACTGGAGCTTTTCTCCTTGGGTCTCCACAAAAAATGGTTTTCTGGCCCAGCTGGACTAACCCGATTAACAAATTCAATAAATAAACTATACCAACTGTGCTGATGCTTTCAACATTCATTTCATTCAGTCAGTGTAATCACTACTTCAAAATTCTGTTTATACCAACAACCAGACAATAGCACCATCAACCATTCTTCATAATCGCTCCTTCCAACCAGTCCCTTACCTGGAGAACCCTTAAGATGGCTGCAGAAGAAACAGACTACCCCATCTCAGTTGTAATAAATTGCTCTATCAGTGAAGCATATGTCCCTAAAAACATAGACACACACAGACACACACACACACACACACACACACACACACACACACACACACACACACACACACACACACACACACACACACACACACATTCTTCCCATCCACAAAGGAGGGCATTCAGTTGAACTCTCTAACTACAGGCCCATTGCCATCCTCTCCCCTCTACCAAAAAATATTAGAAAAATGCATCAAATCACAACTCGTACATTACCTCACACAAAATAACCTCCTCTCATCGTCTCAGCATGGCTTCCATCCCCACCACAGTACCTCTACTGCTTTACATAGTTTCACCAATACAGTAAACAGATACAGGAATGATGAAATCTATAGTCTGCCCTCTTCCTTGATTTATCCAAGGTTGTTGACATAGTCTCTCACTGTTTTCTTCTACACAAACTTCATAACCTAGGACTCAGCACCACTGCTATATCATGGTTTCATAGCAACCTCCAAAACAGAGCTTAAGTTGTCAAGTGGCAAAAGGACATATTCTTCTTCCCCGTCTCAGCTGGTGTACCACAAGGATCAATCCTGGCACCCTTCTCTTTAACATCTTCATCAATGACCTACATAAAGACTTCAAAACTGCATCCCTAGTACAGTATGCAGATGACACCACAGTTATCTGTCTCACAAAAAAAAAAAGAACATCAACAAGGTACAAGAACTTACCCATGAGTCCTTCACCTCTGTCAAAACCTGTCTGAAATCTGCCCAGCTATTCCTTAACTCAAGAAAATCCAAAGCAATCTTGTTAATCCCAAACAGCTTATAATCAACAAAACCTTCTTTTCAGTTACCATATCAAAGAAAACAAACATGTCACACATACTAAACTGGTAGGCATCTGTGTAGATGGGAACCTCAAATATGCCACACACATACAACACTGAGTGAAAAAAATACACCAAAAACTACATTCTCTCTATAAAGACAAACCCTTCCTCTCAGACACTGTAAGAAAACACATTGCCTTTTCTCTCCTCTTGCCCACTCTAACATATTCTGACCTTGCTAAACAAACTTAAGCAATGCTACTACAAAACAGCACAATTTGCTGCCAGCCTTCAAACAGAAATCCACCACTGTGCCTGCCTAAGGAGATTACAGTGGCTGGAATTCCCACATTATCTAACTTACTCATAACTTCCACAAATCCATAATTATTTATTTATTTAATTGTCACTGTTTACTGGGAAAGTCCAACTGCATAATACACATTTTCAGAGGAAGCCCATGGAGAAAAGCGCCATCTGTTTAGACTGCATTATACTTTGTTACAGTTAAACAAAGAGTAGTTACATTTCTATTTACAATTATATACATACAGTAGTTACATTTACACATTCTAAGATTTTACAAAGGTAGAAGTTACTACAGAGAAAGCTCACGTGCAACTTCATGTATTGTACAGGCAGCAGTTATGTATAAAAATTGTTTTGTCATTTCAGTGACAGGTTGAGAGTATTCTGTTTAAAGAGAGTATTTGGAGAGTATCGTACAGAGCACAAAGTCTTAACCTGGTGATGAGCATGTGTAGGACCAGGATTGGTTAAAATGTTTAAGCAGGGATTCAAAACTACTGAGTTTATTGACGAGTTTTATTTGTATGGGGATACTATTCCAGATATTAGCAATGCATTGAGAGTAAAGCAAGTCTTCTGCAACATTATTTGACTTATTTGTGTGTAGTAAGAATTTGTTACTAGACTGTAGGTCCCTTTCTGGAGAGTAGGGCAGTAAATATATAACACTTCCAGGTCACTACGTTCATTGGACAAACACCTGTTACATGTATCTAAACCCGAAAATTCTGCTGGCAAATCACTATTCTCCCACAACTTCGCTAAATCCTGGAATTCCATCTCACAAGCAATACAACAAAAAAACACTCCCTAAAAATCATTTAAAACACAAGTCTTACCTACTCAATTGCCAGCTTCGTACATGTGATGCTTCTGGATAATCTCCAAACCTTACTGTCACCACTGTTATGTAACTGGCCATAATATAGCTGCAGTCTCAGACTATCATCTACTTCTCTCCACTACTATCTGTCTGACTTTCACCAGCACCTCCTCATTACTCCATATTTTGTAGTCCATCTTTATCCTATAATTACTTCACTGACTCCTACTCACTTATCTGTTTTTAGCTGATTCCATTGATAGTAACTAGACACTTATAAACCTGATATTAGCTAATCTTTTACAGTATTCATTTAGCTGTCATGTTTTCATTAACTGTTACAGCATTACAATTCAAAGTATGTTCATTTACTATTCTGTGTACATTTATTATTCTTTGATAAACTGTCATATCATTACTAGTCTATCTATTTACATTTATTATGTAAATCTTATATAACTGCCTTCTACTCATTTTGTAAAATGGAGCATTTCTCCCTGGGGCTCCACTAAAAATGGGACCTGTGCCCAGTCTGACTTTCCTGGTAAACAAAAGCAATAAATAAATGTCAGAGTCTTTTCAAGCTGACAGAGAGATTACTCTTATATATACTTTGTAGCAATTCATCCCTAAAAAAATGTATATGCACTTTTAGCTTTTCCTCTTCTACACCTATAATGGAGTGTAAATAAATTTCAAGATAAAAGATATACCGAGGGTATTCATTTTGTAAATTCTCTTTCAACAGGCTCCAGTACCACTAATTGGAGCCTATTATATTTTCAAAAATGTGGTATTATATACTAAAACAGGCTGGATGCACATCTTATACATTAACCAGTCTTTCTTTATCTCATATAGATTAAAATCTAAACATACTTACATCCCATTAACAATAATCCATGTTTTTTATAATAGTTACATGAGATTAAAAAAAAAAAGAATCAGACAATATGTGTATACCCAGATCTTTACAGCAATCAGTTTCAGATAAAAGTGTATTTCTTAAAAATAAATTTGGTCATATTCCAAGATCACCAAATACATTATTTTACACTTAATCAAGGTTGAATTTCAGTCCTACATTGTTTGCCCAAGAAGAAAACTGTCCCAAAGATTCAGATATAGATGCTGGGGACCCATCCTTATCAATTATAAATCCAAACTTACAATCGCTGGAATATTAGCTTGCCAATACTGATTGCTTTTAGGACTAGTTGAAAGTACTAAATTAAAAAGAAGGGGGGGCAAGCCTAGAGCACTGTGGTACTCCAGACAACACACAGAAAAAGCTGGAGTAACACCCTTTCACTGCTACACACTGAGAATGACCAGACACCCATAGAATAATCCATTTGATTAAAAAGGAATTATAATTCTTTAATGTACCAATTGTTTAACTATGTGTGATCATATCAAAAGCCTTTGTCAAGTCCATGTAGATATGTTAACAAATATTCAAGACCCCAAATTACTTGATCATAGAACTCCACTAAATTTCTGAGTGTTGATCTACCAGGACAAAACTCATGTTGAGATATAAGCCAGTAGCATCCATTATGATTCACTGAGTCAGAATGTACAGTTTGAAAAACTCTTTCATAACACTTAGGTCTGTAATGTCACAGGTCTTCATTGTCTCCCTTTTTGTAAATAGGTGACATAACTGACTTTCCAAATGGAAGGTACTATACTATTACATTGCAAAGTAGTAAAGACCTTATGTAACACTAGCAAAAAAGCACTTTTCAATCCATGAAACATCATCACTGCAACAAAATCTGGACTCATAAAGGTTTTATTTCCTAACTTTTTTAATATGTTAGAAATGAATTCAATACTTATTGTAGGAAAATTCTTACTTGTTGAAGAAACAAAATCCAAATTAGCCATTATACACCTAGATTGTGAAAAGTCAGAAAAATATTAAACTCATTAGCAATTCTATAAGGGTCAGCTATCAGTTACCCACCTACAAAAATTGATAAAATAGAATCAGTACTCCTTGTACAAGAATTAATATATTCATAAAACAGTTTTATTTGCTACTGAAACAGTTTTATTTGCTACTGATAATGATAAATGGTTTTCATACTCAAGTTTTTTACTATTTAATAAACCCTTAAATTTTTTGGTAATAAAATGTAATCTAGATTTAACATATGGACTATGTTTATTTCCTTAATTTATGAGACAGTCTCTTCTTTCTTTCATATACTCGGTGTAGCTCAGTGTCCCACCAGTAAGGAAATGTGTTTGTTTTATATACCTTATTACAAGTTAATAAATATATAGCATTACTCAGGATAGATTACAGGATAGAATAACCATCTTCCTCAGTACTTGATAACAATGACTAGTCATTTATGTTTATACAATTATTTATACCCATAAAGTCAATCTTATGATACTGATATTTCCTGATAACTCTTGATTGTAAAACAGGACTAAACAAATTACTAGCTGTAATTGAACAAATGGTCAGAATTACATAATGGTGGACCCACAACAATTTTTTCAACTTGGGATGGTCGGTTTGTCACAAAGAGATCAGGTACGTGACTACCTCTAGTAGGAGTACAAGTTAATTGAGTTATATGAAATTTAATTAATTTGTTCAGAAAATCAATTTCAAATTTCCTGTTTGATGATAATCTAATCAATTTATATTTGTATAATTCAAATCACCAAGTAAAACAACAAATTCTTTCTGAATGTTTGATTCTGTGGAATATTTTCTAGAAGGACAAACTAATCATAAGGAATTTGATCCAGAAAATGGATATATATCAATGGAAATGATCTCTAAGTCACTATTAAGTTCATTTAATGTGTAAACTAAACCATCTTTTAAAAAAATTATAACCCCACCTCTATTTCTATGCCCCAAGACATTCAGTCTTTTCATATCCAGATAATAATAAATTTGTTGTATCCCATGCTTCAGTTACTGCTATTATAACGATGTTTTGTTGTGAAACATAAAATAACTGGTTATATTTACTTGCTAAACTTCTTACATTACAATAACATAGTTTTGGAATGTTAATAGGTCTTTGATCGTCCGAGACCCTAGGTCTATCAAAAATGGAATCCCTAGCTTTTATTTAACAAATTTACTATAGATAAAACTTGAACCATATTTACTTGAGTGCAGCATGTCATTGACAAACAGTCAATAATCACAAAAAAATCTCTTCCCAATAAATAACCAATGATATATTATCAGTTAAAAGATCTTAACCATAGTTAAACAAAACAGCTTTAGAATGCATATAGTCATCCCATTTCATACTTTGTAGTATTTCACTGAATACAACCTTTATTTTGCTATTTTCTAGCAGTTTAATGGCATCTAATATCAATGCTTTCATATGATTTAATTGAGTTTTGTTCAAGACATTACTCCCCAGTGAATAAAGACATTACAATAAAATGTATTTCCATTAAACAGATTTCTTAAAAGACAAGGGAAATCTGATAATTTCAAACTAAATAGGTTAGACACAGTCACATAAATGGAATCAATATTCCACAAAGGTCTCCTTATGTCCTTTAACATTGAATCAGAAATAAAGTTTCTTCACTTTGCAATATCAACCCATTGCTGTGTCAGTGCCTTTATTTGGCAGACTTTTAACATCAGAACAACATTCTTCTGAGAAATTACAATTTAATGCTCTTTCTGCAAACTTTAGAAGAATAGCGAACCCGCTTTAGTGATGTTCTACCTCACATGGATATCTTGATCAACATGTTATCAATACTCTTATGTAACCATTCTCAGGAAATTGTAAACCTTAAGATTAATCTACCTCATGAGAATATCTTGTCCCATATTATTGTAAATATTTGTCTTGTAATAAACTGTAAAATGTTTGCATCTACTGCTATGTTAACTTGATTGTAACCTTACAAACACTGTTTTGCATTTTTAACCTTACACATTTTGTTATAATGTATCTGTCTTTGGAGCTTTTCTCCCCGGGCCTCTACTGAAAATGGACATATATCCAGTTGGACTAGCCCGGTAAACAAATGTAAAATAAAATAAATAAAAATAAAATAAATTACAATCAATTACCCAACTCAATGCTCTTCTTTTAAGTTGTTTTTACAGCAGATATTGTACCTTTAGCAACCTCTTGAAACAGTTTCATAATATTTTAATTTTTTTTTTTTAGAATTTATTACAATTTCAGGATTAAAAATGGGTGGCTGAATAAATGTTAAATCATTAAAACTGCTTCCATCATCAACGGGAACACTAGCTGTTTTGCCTAAAAGTTCCTGAGTGAAAGCATCATGACTGAAATCAAATCCAACAACTTCCAACAACTGATTCTAAGAGAGAATCGATCAGCTCTACATGATCCTTACTTTTAGAATCTTTAGTGGTACATCGATTAGTGGTGTCACCTCACAGCAAGAGGTTCTCCGGTTTGATTCTCGGCTGGTGTGCCTTCAGTGCGGAGTCTGCATGTCCTCCCTGCATTTGTGTGTGGGCTTCCTTCAGGTACCACGGTTTTCTCCCACATTACAAAGACATGCATCTGGAGAGTTTCTCCCCAGGCCTCCACTGAAAATTTTCTTGTTCCAACTCGAACTTTCCCAGTAAACAAATGTTAAATAAAAATAAAAAAATAAAAAAAAATTTAGTTAAATTACTAACTGAACAAAACCACAGAATAATCACTATCTTGATACAAATTTAGATGAATTTTACTAAAAGAACATTTGTTGTCTAAAGTACCAGAATAGAAACTTTCCTTTTATTTTTCTTTTCTTTTGTCACTACTCTCCATATCTTACTTTTTATAGATTTTATAGATATTTTTCCTTTAAGTAAGTTACTGATGAGATATTGTTTGGTTTTATTAATCACCTTGAAGAAAAACTATGGAGGCCAAATTAAACCTCCAAAATGAAGATAGGCAAGGTTTCAAAGGAGAAACAGCAACATAGTACCACAAAAAAGTTTAATCCATAATAAATACAAAAAATCGAACGGTTTTAAAACTCGTGTAAAAAACTCTCGATATAAAGATAAGCACTTTCGTCTCAAGTAATATCGAGACTTCATCAGATGACTAGGAATTCTATTTGTAAAGTTTAAATAGCCCACATAATTAATCATGAAACCAGCAGACTTGCAGAAAGTCTTAAAGTGCTAGTGCCCTCCAGCTAACTAATATAAACAATGGTACAAAATAAACTCAAGTCTTATCTTAAAAGGGATTTTAGTTTTAAAACACATGAAATAGAAATATTCGTATTAAGTCCTGGCCAACTGTCAGCTTTAAAAATAAGTTGTAGAGCTCTTGTCTTTTAAGAAAAAGATGCCAGGGACATCCTCTTTGTTTAAGAGGTACCTGTTTCACAACAGCAAATTTAAAAGCATGGTCCAAAAATTCCATAAAGTGCTTAGCTAAGGCATTAGCAAGCCTTTTTTTACTGATGTCATTAGAGTGTTCTTACATTCTTTCTCTTAACATCCGTTCAGTTTTTCTAATGTAAAAACAACAGCAGCCCCGACAAATAGCATAAACAACCCCTTTGCTACAGCAATTACATTTTCCTTTTATATAATAGTCTGTCTCAAATACAAAATTATTTCCCCATAAGGGCCCATTTGCAAAAGGAGCAATGCACACACTTATTCGTCTGTCTAGGTAAGGTTCCCCTTAGTAGTTATTTGGGGGAGTCTCCAAAATGTTTTTCAGATTTTTTTCTCTTCTGTTCACTATATGTGCCTTATTGGAAAAGAGTTGTTGAAAATCATTCCCTTCCCTTCCCTCAGAATCCACCAGTTTTTATTCAAGATCCAATTAATAGTTTTACTGTCAAGATTAAAATTAGTGATAAAGGAGCAGGAAAAAGGGTCAATGTCCTTAGGTTCATTTCTGCAAGTTACCTCATTATTTTCAACATGATTCAGGGCCAAAATAGGAACATAGAAATCCCTTTTCCTTTTTGCTCTAAATTCCTTTTTAACTTCATTAATTAAGGGAATAGGGTAACCCTTTCTTAGAAACACAGCTTCCAACAATGAACATTCCTTCGAGAGCATTCTAGCAGCTCTCATGAATTGGCCCTTAATGATGGATCTTTTCTGTGTTTTGGGACGGGTGCTAGAAAAATGCAGGAATGTGTTTGACTATGTGGGTTTTCGGTATATTTTTGCAAAATAACATTTTTTCTCCATGTCCTTCTCTAGCAGAATGTCCAAGTATGGAATCTTATTAGTATGCATTTGATAGGTAAACTTTTGGAAATACGTGCGCCTGTTGATAAAATTAAAAAAATTCCAAAAATGTTTCCTTGGACTCCTTCCATACAATAAACAAGTCATCAAAGAATCTAATGTAAAACTGAATTGACTGGCTGAATTGTGCATCCAGTATGAAGGATTCCTCCCACTGGGCCATAACATATGGGCCCACAGCCAGCCTTACTGCACTTACTTACTAGTCTAAAGTTCTTGCTCTTTAATTTATCTGTCACTTCTCCTGAATCATGTGGGATCTGGCAATCTCCTATCATAGGATACAAATTTGTTCATTTTAGGCAAATTTGTATTTATTTGAGGATATTCTAAACTAATATATATATATATATATATATATATATATATATATATATATATAGAAAATGTAGGTTGACAGGTCTCAGATGAGCCAGTGATTCAATTAAATCTTCCTTTTAAGATGATACAAAACTGGATATACTTTTTAAGGAAATTTCAAATTCATGTTCAGATAATTTGACATCGGCTATGGTCTTACTAAAGACAACTGATAAGTCAGATAACTAAACACAGTTAAAACAAAACACTAAATCATTACTAATTACACGAGTAAGATAAACTCCACAATTTCCACACTTTTTACCACAAATGTGTTCCTTAATAAATCATTTAGTGCATATTCATTGAAAGAATCCATCACTGTGTGAACAAACTAACTAAAAATGTAAAGTAACTATTAATGATATTCAAATGAAATCGTCAATAAATTACAAATAAGCTAAAGTTAATTAAAATATAGTAAAATATAAAAATCACTAAACTATAAGATATTTACCTTCACAAACTACATAAAACTCACAAAATCACAAAAATCAGGCAAACAGGTGCTGCTCTACTCACTGCCACTCATAGAACACTACTAATATGTCCTGTTAACTCAGGGATCTGCTCCAGTGTCATAGACAGAAAGAGGAGAATAAAGTGAGTTCCCAACATCTTTAAAAGACATGGGAGAGTTCACAAATAAAATAAACAAACTCCTCAAAGCACATCACTAGAAAAGTAAACAATGGCAAGTTCTTAGTTATTAACTTGTATACAAACATGCTGATATGGCTTGGTTTATCACAGGCTGTACACATGTTATAAAACAGGCAACAGAATATAATATAGTCATCAACAAATACAGTATTTGTGTATAATTAGTAAAGCCAACACAGATGTCAATTAATTACAAATTTATGATAGTGTTACAGAGAGGCTATACAGTTTTCAAACAGCAATAGGTCATTGTACAGAATTCTTAAAGATCAATGCAACAAAAGAGTGATCAACAGTCAAATTATACAGGTAGTCTGGACTAGACATCTACAGGTGGGTCCCTATTAGTTGATCGAGTTTTCAGAAATTTGAACTCCATATGGTCGAGACCATATGACTGAGTTTTTGAAACCGAAAGCTTTTGAATGGAGATCATGGTACAGTGAAGAGCGGTTGAAATTTACCCCTTTACTCACTGTAGTGCGATCTAGGAGTTGGTATATATAATTCACAGGGGTTTGGGGGGGTGCAGGGTGGTCCCCCTGCAAAAATGTAAAAAAGGTAGATTTTTTTTGGAGGGGGGTGTTATGATTCAGTTTTCGGCAACTCAGTCATATGGTTGAGTTTCCAAAACGTCGATCATCTGACATAGACCTCAACAGGCATACAAATATTCCAGTTGCTAGATGGATTCACAAGCACATACAGTTGACTTCAGATGCTGCCAGTACGGTACCTTTAAAAGGGAGGCAATAATTGTGGGTAATAAAAGGAAAAAGACTATACAGTAGCAGCAGAATGCATCATCCCAAGTTATACTTAGTGGCTTTAGTATGAAACAGTTATTCATGACATTGTGTACTGTGTTAAAGGTGTCAGGGGGTCTCTGGTGTTTAGCTTGAGTCTTGCAAACAGGTAACTGCAGAGTCCTCTCCCATGGGGTCTTTCAGTTGCTCTCTGAATATTGAGTAGTCAACAGTTTTTTTTTTAAATTTTTTTTGGTACAGAATTCCAGCAGGCCTGATTCTGGAGAATGTGTTTCACTGAACAACAATGTGAAAGTGCAGTTGCGTAAAATCTTGCCATGAGAGTCTATGTCCTTTTCTTCACTGTTGCAGTATTCTTCACCTAAGGGATCTCCAGTCAAGGACAGCCCAACATCTGGCCAGTATACCAAAGCCTTCAGCTCTTATAGGTGGCGTACATCACACATATGTTCCCCATGCAAGACATAGGGCATAATGGTGACATACGGATGCAAACACTCAGAACTGAAAAATCCCCAGGAAGAACAAAATGCCTTCAAGGACAAAGAAGAACGTGTGCATCCAGAAGGAAAAAGGAAAAGGACCCCTCAGCCATAAGGGAAACAGAACACAAGGCAAGAGTCAGGACAGAAGGGGAAGGAGGGAGGGAGCAGATAATGTAACAACGAAGAGAAGGACATGGCAAGACTTTATTCAACCACACTATGTTCTTCTATATCACTGTTGCAGTACTCTTCACTTATGGGAGAGTACAAGAGCTCAAAAGGAAACTTGTGAGGAAGAAGGCACAGAGGAACCCTCCACAAAGCCATGCAGAATAACTCTGGAAAAGCCTGCTCTGGCTGTGGAAACAACATCCAACTTGTAATGCTTAGTGAAATTATGAAGACAGCTTCAAGGATGGAACTGGTATCCAGTCCCTTGCAAAAGGCACCAAAGGAGATAACTGCCCTAGAAGAATGTGCCTTTGCAGATGAGGAAAGACATTTGCCATGAAAAGAATAACAAAAGGAAATGACCTTTGAAATCCAGAAGGGAATGGTTTGCTTAGAAACAGCCAGACCCAAAGTCCTGGGATGAAAGGAAACAAAAAACTGCTCAGATTTGTGAACAACTTTAGTTTTATCTAAATAAAAGCTGAGTTGTCTATGCAAATCCAAGGTGTGAAGAACCTTCTCACCTGCAGACAGCAGAGAAGGAAAAAAAAGGAAGGAAGATGGATTCAATGGTTAAGGGACAACTCATTAACCACCTTGGGCATAAAAGGATTAGTATGCAGAGACATCCTGTCTCTATGGAAAACTAGAAAAGGAGGAATAGCCATGAGGGCATGAAGTTCAGACACTTTCTTGGCTGAAGTGAGAGCCAAAACAAGAACAGTCTTCCAAGTTCAATGTTGTAAGAAAGCTGAAGAAGTAGATTCAAAAAGAGTTTTAGTCAAATTTTCAAGTACAAAATTGAGGTCCAAGGAAGGCAGAATAGGCTCCCTGGGGGGCCTGATATAAAGGTCACCTTTTAGAAATGACTGACCTCAAATCAGGAGCCCAAACCAGGCTTCAGGGACAAACAAGCAAAAGTTGCTTATAGGTGAGCTTTAACTGAAGAATATGCCAAACCAGCATGGAGCAGAACACACAGATAAGATAGAACCAGAGGAACCTCAATGTATAAGAGATCCTGATGGCAAGAGAGGCACCAGACAGAAAATTGCTTCCATTTGGACATACAGGATTTTCTGGTAGTGGGTTTCCAGGCTCCTGCAGAACATGAAGCACATCCTCAGAAAAGATTTACCTACAAGGGATCAAAATGCTATCACCCACTGTGTCAACTGAAGTTTGGACAGGTGAGGAGGGACAAGCGATCCCTTGTCTTGTGTAAGAAGATCCACCCGGTGAGGTAACTTGTGGTGATTGCCCCTGGCCAAATGAGAGAAAAGGGGGAGCCAATGCTTCTGGACCAAAAGTCCTGCCTGATCTTCCACAGAAATCATGGCAACAGATTAAGAAGGGGAACCATACATCCCATTCCAAAGAAAAGACAGGGTGTCAACTTTCCAAAGGACTTGGGACTCTGGAACAGAAAAGAGTCTACCTGACGAATACTGCACTGTTGGACAATGTCTATGAACACATCTCTTTGAAGCATCCACTCATGAGCTTGTGTGGTGGACCTGCTCAAACAGTCTGTTCCAACACTGTCCTCTGAAGGAAAGAGTCACTTGATACTGGATAGCTAGATCTGAAACCTGAAGAGCTAGTCTGCAAAGAAGATAGAACCTCATGCCCCCCAGCCTGCTGACATACCACATCACTGTGAAAACTTTGAGGGGCCCGGGATAAAAGAGGGAATGAAAAGCTTGCAGTGTCAGAAGCAGAGCTCTGATCTCTTTTACATTGATACTGTCTCACTGCTAAAGAAGAGGCCAGAGACCCTGAACTGTCAGAAGGCCACAAGAGGCACCACACCCCCTGTCTGAGGCATCTGTAAAAAGCTCCTGTGTGAGAGCTGGAGCCTAAAAGCCCTGGATTGAGAGAGAAAGAGAGAGAGTGTTGATGAATCCATCACTGAAGCTCGAGCTTAAAAAGGGAAGAAAGGGAAATGTCCTCATATGAAGCTTACAGAAAGGGAGCATTGGAATTGTGTAAGCCATGAACCCCAGGACTCTGAAAAATTCCCTGGCCGTGACAGATGCCAGAGGAAGAAGGGACTGAAAAAAGGTTATCAGAGACAGAGCCTTGGGAGCAGGAAGAGATGCCAACATAGGAACTGTCTGAAGCTGGCAGCTGAGGAAAATATGATCTTGGGAAGTTGTTAGAACTGATTTCTGGAGGTTTACAGTGAATCCCAGACTGTGCAATGGGCAAGTTGTGATAACATCCAAAAGGAAGGAATCTTGAGAAAAGTGTTTAGTAGGGAAAGGTGTAGAATTGGTCTCCATGTACCTTTGTTACGTGGGACCAAAAACATTCTGGAATAAAAAAAAAAATTCTTACCTGGGTGGCAAGCACGCCTTGAATGGTGCTCTGATCCAAAGGACAGTGAAAAACCTCTATGAAATGACAGAGCTGTTCTTGAGGAGGTTGATAAATGCTTGAAAAGGGAACAAGGGACTTTCAAACCATGAAATATCCCTGAGGGATAATAGATAGAACCAAAGAGTCTGAGATGATTTGTAGCCAATTTGGAACAGACAGAAAAAGGTGGAGAGACAAGAGAACCTGGCTGAAGGAAGAAGGAAGTACACTGTCAAATAGAATCAGGCTTGTCTTGAAAAGAAGGTTTCTGAGAGACTGGAGTCTGAGTAGACTTAGCAGGAGGAACATACCTAGAACCTTTCTTAACCTTAGGAGGAGGGTGAGGTTGCCTACGAACAAAGGCAGACTTGGAAGGATAGTTCCTCTGAAACTTAGGAATAGGAGAAACAAAAATATGTTTCAGCTCCTGCAAGGCTTGGCCCTTGCATTGGAGGGGCTTGAAAAGGTCAGCATCAGCAGATCCAAAAAGACTTTAGCTATCCAATGGAGCATCCAAAAGCTTGGCATTGATGTTATCAGACAAAGCCTGAAGATGAAGCTAAGAATAATGTCTCATAACTGGACCAAAGCAGCAGCCTGGAAGAGGCATCAGCAGCATTATAGCTGCACTTCACTGAATGGCAAGCAACTTGTGAAGTGGAGCTCATCAGAGAAAGGTACGAATCCTTTTCTTCAGAGTCAGGAAGGTCAGAAACCACCTTAGAAAACCAAGAAATAAGAGCTAAAACATACCTGGTCATATGATTCTGACAGTTAATGGCCCTAAAGGTCAAGGTGGCAGTAGTGTACATTTTCTTGACTAACCTTTCCATGGCCCTTCTATCCTTATCAGAAGGCAACAGCTTGGTGGAAGGCAGCAACTTGGATGGCTTTTCAGCTGATACTGGCACAGCAGAAGGTCATCAGAAAAGCATTTGCAAAGAAATTTGCACTCCTTGTAAAACCCATCCAGCTTATTTGGTGCAGGAGGTTGACAGTCAGTGGCTGCAGAACCTGCAGAAAAGCTATCTAAAAGGGTAGCCAGAATAGGAGGAACAGCAGATGGTCCGGGAGACACAATCTGCAGGAGTTCATAATGGTTTTTTTTTTGAATTTTAGAGACCTGGGAACAATCACACTTAAAACAGTCCATCATGCAGGCAATGGTATCCCTGAAGGACATCTCTTCCAAAGGGGAATCTGGACTTAAAGAATCCTCCTCCTCTGAACTGTAGTCCAAGGGGAAGGGGATATGGGAAGAATAGGCTAGTGATTCTTCCTCTGAGTCCAGATCCTCCTCTGAGGTATCCATTTCCCTAGGTCTCTTGACTGGAGTGGAATGCCAAGGGGAAGGAGGAACAGAAATCCCTTGATGAGGCTTCAAGGCCATCAAAGCACTGAATAAACCCTGAGTGAAATCCTGTCATTCATACTGGGGACCCTTCACAATAGGTTTTTGTTTCTTTTTCTGTGGGATGCCTGTTTGAAATGCCTTCGGAGGATCAGAACCCTGACTCGACTCTAAAATAGCTGTATGAATCTCCTCCCTCACTAAAATCTGAGGAATCCCCCTCAGGATGTTATCAGCCAAGGTTCCTCCTCATCATCAAGTAGAGACACTTGAAGAACCAAAAGAACCAACACAAATGTAAAATGGATGTGAGTTCCAATCGTCCCAGGTACAGCTCACAGCCCGATCATACCAAAAACAATGTCCAAAAAAGCAAGTAGTTCCCAAGAAATGACCAAATTGCAGTTCCACAATTTATTGAACACGATCACAAGACAATGAACCGCTGTTTGGCAGTTCCACAATAGTTAAAACACGATCACAAAACAATAATCCGCTGTTTTACCTAGGTTTCGTCCGTATTACACAGACTTCTTCAGAATGATGTGTTACACAGCTTAGCCACTTCTATATTCATTAAAACAATTGATATGCATCAATTAAACAATTGACAATTAAACAGAACTCATTCATGCATTTCCTTTCTTAAAGTTGCACGTGGAATTATACTTCAAAGTAAACATACTAAAATGCTTAATAATAATACTCTAAGACCAACCCAATAAATCAAATATATGTATAAAATGAATATTAATTGATGTTAAAATAATGTTAAAATGAATTCAATGTGAATTATATATGAAGTGTATTAAAATTAGGTTAAAATTGTTATGTAATTGTATGAATATGTAAATATATAAATTAAAACATACTTATATGTACATGAGTGTATATCTGTATGTTCGAATAACCCTAATATATCAAAAAAGCCTTAATATGTCTAAATAATGAAATTAATGTATCCTTATTACGTGAGGTATTTATAATATATAAAATAAATGAATAAATATATATATATATATATATATATATATATATAAACATATTTAATGTTAAATATTATATAAGTTTATGTGCATAAATTAATATATAAAAAATGTATGTATATTAATGTATAAATTTATATATGTATACACATAAAACATTTTTGAAAAAGCATTTAAAAACATAAAATTCACATAAAAATGTTTGTATTAATATTGTGTACATAACTTAACGCCCCTTAATGTTCCTCAATTTTACCAAGGGCTTAATACTACAAAATTCATTTAATCCAGGTTGGTTATGGGCATTTAAATAAATCTGCCATTTTAATTCACTAACGTCCAAATCTAACTCAGTTGTTCTACCTTGTGAATCAATTAAAATTTGATTAACTATACAAAACCTAAATTCATGGTCTGCATGATCTAATATATGTCTTGCCAAAGCATTTGTGGTTTTAAGATGTTTGATATCCAACAAATGCTCTTTAATTCTGTCCCTAAAGTGTCTACTGGTCTTGCCTACATAAAATGCATTGTACTTTTGACACAAGGCCAAATAGACAACATTGGACGTGTAACAATTAAAGTGACCATGGATTTTAATATAACTGTCATTAACAACAAAATTATCACCCGTAATTTTAATGTACTGACATGTCAAACACCTACCACACTTAGACCCTTGGGTCTATTAGTGAAAGTGTTTTTACCATCATTCTCAAATATATTTTTTAAGGATGCATCCTTCCTGTACACATAATGAATTTTGCCTTGAAATATTTGTGCCATTTCATTATTTAACTTAAATATGTCCCAATTTCTTTCTATTATATCTTGTATTTGATAAATACTGTCGTTATAAATAGTAATGTATGATAACTTGGTTTTAGCTAATATTTGATCCCTATTGCCAATAACTTCCATCTCTTCAACTAATTTCCCATCCAAATTTAATATGGCCTTATATATATACCCATGGATCTTTTCCGTTAACTTCATCTACTATTTCACAACATAATCCATATGGGTAACCTCTGTTAATAAATAAGGTCATTATAAAGGATAATTCATCAAGAAACTCCTCATAATTGCTAACCATTCTGGCCGCCCTGACCATCTGGCCCTTAACAATGGCTTTCTATTGATGGTCAGGGTGCCAGCTACTGTAATGTAGATAGGAGTTTGAAAATGTAGATTTCCTATATATACTAGATTTCAACAATCCCTCTTCCTTGTCCAAAGTTAACCTTACATCTAAATAAGTGATGGTTTCAAAACTAATTTCATGGGTGAATTTTAAAAACCATATAGTATTGTTAAAATATTCAAGAAACCTACTTAGGCTGTTCTCATCACCTTCCCAAATGAAAAAAATATTGTCCAAAAACCGACAGTATGAATTCATATGTACATAAAACTCGCTATTAAAAATATAATTATTTTCCCAAAAAGCCATAACATAATTGGCATAAATGGGGGCACAAGCTGCCCCCATTGCCACACCTTTTATTTGCTTAAAATAGTTTCCTTCATAATATATATAATTATTATTTAACACTATTTCCATTAATCTAATCATGGTATTAATATGTTCTTGTTCAAATAAGTTGGTTTCAAAAATTTGTTCTTCCAACCAACTTAGTCCTGTTTCGTGTGGTATAGACGTAAATAAATTAAACACATCTACAGTCACAAAACAACTTCCATTCTTGTACTTGTAGGCCTTCATTTTATCCAAAAAATCCCATGAATCCTTCAAGACATAAGGAAATTTACATATTCCTTTTTGCAAATGTTGATCCAAGTATTGACTTATAAAGCAAGTTTTATTTCTTTTACCATCTACTATTGGTCTAAATTGCAAATTATCCAATCCCTTGTGTATCTTTGGAATACCAAAGATACCACTAATCAGGGGATAATTATTAATTAAAAAATGATAGTCTTTTTCTGAAATTTCACCCTGAAATAACATATCTTGTAAGCTCAAATCTATATTTCTATGAGCAATATGTATCTCATTTAAGCTGACTTCTGTATATGTGTCATCCAGAAGCATAGTCATCATATGAAAAATATAATCACTTTTTTCTACTATCACCACACCATTACCCTTATCAGGTTTCATAATACGAATATGTTTCATTTCCTGAATGTTCCTTAATATTTCTTGCTCATCAGTGGTCATATTCATATGTTCAAGATTATTATATGTCTTGAAATATTGCCTAATATCCCTTTCACTTAATTTCTTAAATTCTTAACTTAACTTTAAGAAAGGAAATGCATGAATGAGTTCTGTTTAATTGTCAATTGTTTAATTGATGCATATCAATTGTTTTAATGAATATATAAGTGGCTAAGCTGTGTAACACATCATTCTGAAGAAGTCTGTGTAATACGGACGAAACCTAGGTAAAACAGCGGATTATTGTTTTGTGATCGTGTTTTAACTATTGTGGAACTGCCAAACAGTGGTTCATTGTCTTGTGATCGTGTTCAATAAATTGTGGAACTACAATTTGGTCATTTCTTGGGAACTACTTGCTTTTTTGGACATTGTTTTTGGTATGATCGGGCTGTGAGCTGTACCTGGGACGATTGGAACTCACATCCATTTTACATTTGTGTTGGTTCTTTTGGTTCTTGGTTGTGGATTATGGAGGGTGAGTCATCTCCGGTTGACCTGGGCAACTTGCTGCAGCAGATCAACGATCAACTCAAAGAGCATTCGGCTCTTATTCACAAGCTTCTCCAGCAAGAAACAATTACTAATATTAATTCTACAACGGGAAGTCTGGGTTTGCCACTTACCCAGACTACACCCAAATCTACTTTGCTAGGAGACACTGATGGTAATGGGCTTATTAACCAAGAAACGGCGCCTGTTGAGATTAATAGGCGTGCAGGTACGTTTAATAGTGAAATATGGAAAGTAAATTGTTTCAATTTTAACGGTGAAAACCCCCGTAAAGTTCCTACATCAAGTGTTCATGCTAAATCTATGAATTACATGTTGAAGCTGTTTGAAACAAGGTTATTTAAACTTAAACGGACTCAGTTAGAAAACAGCTACCTTCATAGAAATATAGAATTGGGCATGGTCCCGAAGGGTTTACGCTTATGGAGGTATCCCAATGGCAGTGATAATAATGAACTAATGTTAAAAGAATTACATGAATTATTTAATAAGACTGGCCTCAACATTATGGGAATAATGATTAAACATAATGAAGTTAAAATAGAAGGATTGTTGAACGAACTAGAAGAACTAAATTGTAAAATCAGCCAAAAACTGTTGTTTGAACAGTACTATACCAACTATGCCAACATTATCAAAGAGGTTGATTACAGTTGTGATAATATTTTTAACAAGAAAAATAAAAAAATCCAATGGGACATTAAAATTTATGCAACTGGTAATATATATCCTAAATCAATAAAGCCCGTTAGTAACCATAGCAACGAGCAAATGGAGGGTGAAGCAGGAAGACACAATACGTTAGATGACGTCACTTCCATTGAAGAACGTGAGTTAAACAACAGTCCACGTTACAAGGATGGTAGCCCTTTAGAAGATGTGCCAAGAAGGTCGGAAAGGAAAAAAAATCGAATGGGGAAACTGGAAGGAGACGAGTATGGCCCTTTAGGAGCACGCCCAAAAAGGCAACAGTTTTTTTATCGAGCGGTGAACAATGGATGGAGAGCGCACAGATAGACCATCAAGGGACGACGGCAATTGCCTTTAAGGACAATGGCAACTGTATTTTCCATGATAATGACACCACTGATACGTTGCACGAGACGAATGCAGGGCAATTGGATATATTATACCCTAGTGAATTTTTTCCTAATAGGGCATGTGATGGTGGTGATTTTTCGAATACTAATAGAGCGCAACAGGTAAGGACAAACTTTAACATACCAGCAGCTGCGGCCAACCAAATTGAGAAAGTTGTATCGTACAGTGTTAATCAAGAGTTGAATGGTGAAATTTTTAAAGAGGGAGAACATACGAATACTAGCGTGCATCAGGACTTTGAATCCAGGGATATTAGTATAATTGACAGTGGATTATTAAATTTGAGTGTATATAATATGATTATTGATACTATGAATTATACATGTGTGGTCAATGATTATGAAATAATTAAAACTAAAAATGTATGTTGTAATCAAGTTAATATTACTGACATGTTTAATGAAAATGGTGAAGTGATGGATGTTTTCAGTATTGACAAATCTGCCGATTTAATAACAACAACGAATAACATGGAACAAGAACACATGTATAATAATAAAGACAAAGGCAACATTACAAATACGGGTCTGAGTGACCCTGAAATTATTGTTAATACTAACCAAGACTTTAAAATATATAATTATACCAATACTAGATTAGGAATTGAATATGCTAACTTTTTTTCAAAAGGTTTCAATTTTGTTCCCTGTAGAAAGGGTAATTTAGTCACTTCCATACTAGATTTAAAACTATTTACTCGGAAAGTTAACTTAAAAATTTTATTTCAAAATGATGTTACTGCTCCAAATATGCGAAGTAATGGTTCATTAAGTAAACCAAGTACATATAATCCACCTTTAAACGAAATGGTAGCCTTATTTGAGAAATTAAGTGAAAGGGATATTAGGCAATATTTCAAGACATATAATAATCTTGAACATATGAATATGACCACTGATGAGCAAGAAATATTAAGGAACAGTCAGGAAATGAAACATATTCGTATTATGAAACCCGATAAGGGTAATGGTGTGGTGATAGTAGAAAAAAGTGATTATATTTTTCATATGATGACTATGCTTCTGGATGACACATATACAGAAGTCAGCTTAAATGAGATACATATTGCTCATAGAAATATAGATTTGAGCTTACAAGATATGTTATTTCAGGGTGAAATTTCAGAAAAAGACTATCATTTTTTAATTAATAATTATCCCCTGATTAGTGGTATCTTTGGTATTCCAAAGATACACAAGGGATTGGATAATTTGCAATTTAGACCGATAGCAGATGGTAAAAGAAATAAAACTTGCTTTATAAGTCAATTTTGGATCAACATTTGCAAAAAGGAATATGTAAATTTCCTTATGTCTTGAAGGATTCATGGGATTTTTTGGATAAAATGAAGGATTTTTTGGATAAAATGAAGGCGTTTTGTGACTGTAGATGTGTGTAATTTATTTACGTCTATACCACACGAAACAGGACTAAGTTGGTTGGAAGAACAAATTTTTGAAACCAACTTATTTGAACAAGAACATATTAATACCATGATTAGATCAATGGAAATAGTGTTAAATAATAATTATATATATTATGAAGGAAACTATTTTAAGCAAATAAAAGTGTGGCAATGGGGGCAGCTTGTGCCCCCATTTATGCCAGTTATGCTATGGCTTTTTGGGAAAATAATTATATTTTTAATAGCGAGTTTTATGTACATATGAATTCATACTGTCGGTTTTTGGACGATATTTTTTTCATTTGGGAAGGTGATGAGAACAGCCTAAGTAGGTTTCTTGAATATATTAACAATACTATATGGTTTTTAAAATTCACCCATGAAATTAGTTTTGAAACCATCACTTATTTAGATGTAAGGTTAACTTTGGACAAGGAAGAGGGATTGTTGAAATCTAGTATATATAGGAAATCTACATTTTCAAACTCCTATCTACATTACAGTAGCTGGCACCCTGACCATCAAAAGAAAGCCATTGTTAAGGGCCAGATGGTGAGGGCGGCCAGAATGGTTAGCAATTATGAGGAGTTTCTTGATGAATTATCCTTTATAATGACCTTATTAACAGAGGTTACCCATATGGATTATGTTGTGAAATAGTAGATGAAGTTAAACGGAAAAGATCCATGGGTATATATAAGGCCATATTAAATTTGGATGGGAAATTAGTTGAAGAGATGGAAGTTATTGGCGATAGGGATCAAATATTAGCTAAAATCAAGTTATCATACATTACTATTTATAACAACAGTATTTATCAAATACAAGATATAACAGAAAGAAATTGGGACATATTTAAGTTAAATAATGAAATGGCATGAATATTTCAAGGCAAAATTCATTATGTGTACAGGAAGGATGCATCCTTAAAAAATATATTTGAGAATGATGGTAAAAACACTTTCACTAATAGACCCAAGGGTAATTATAAGTGTGGTAGGTGTTTGACATGTCAGTACATTAAAATTATGGGTGATAATTTTGTTGTTAATGACAGTTATATTAAAATCCATGGTCACTTTAATTGTTACACGACCAATGTTGTCTATTTGGCCTCGTGTCAAAAGTGCAATGCATTTTATGTAGGCAAGACCAGTAGACACTTTAGGGACAGAATTAAAGAGCATTTGTTGGATATCAAACATCTCAAAACCACAAATGCTTTGGCAAGACATATATTAGATCATGCAGACCATGAATTTAGGTTTTGTATAGTTAATCAAATTTTAATTGATTCACAAGGTAAGAACAACTGAGTTAGATTTGGACGTTAGTGAATTAAAATGGCAGATTTATTTAAATGCCCATAACCAACCTGGATTAAATGAATTTTGTAGTATTAAGCCCTTGGTAAAATTGAGGAACATTAAGGGGCGTTAAGTTATGTACACAATATTAATATTAATACAAACATTTTTATGTGAATTTTATGTTTTTAAATGTTTTTTCAAAAATGTTTTATGTGTATACATATATAAATTTATACATTAATATACATACGTTTTTTATATACTAATTTATGCACATAAACTTATATAAAATTTAACATTAAATATGTTCACATATATATATATATATATATATATATATATATATATATATATATATATATATTTATTTATTTTATTTTTTTTATATATTATAAATACATCACGTAATAAGGATACATTAATTTCATTATTTAGACATATTAAGGCTTTTTTGATATATTAGGGTTATTCGAACATACTACTGCAACCTACAAGAAACCAACTTAAATAAACCTAAACAATTTTGGTCCTCTATCAATAGACTCCTTTCACCAGGAACAGCTAAAACTCCCTCCCCTCTAAATGCTGACCCAGACTCCCCTCTTCTAACTGCAAATGCTTTTAACTCATTCTTTTCTGAAACCATTCAATCTCTTGCTAAACAACTAAACACCAACAACTTCTATCCTCCCAATAACCAAGTAAATACTACCTACAACTTCACTCTACAACCCATCTCTACCTCATCCATCTTCAAACTTATTCTTAAACTGAAACCATGTACCCCCTCTGCTGACAAGCTCCCTTCCCTTTTTCTGCAAAAAGCAGCCAAAGAAATTGCCTACCCAATTTCGATACTCATAAATAGGACCATCCAAGAAGGAACTATCCCTCATATCTGGAAAATCTCTCATATAATCCCTCTACACAAAGGAGGTAACTCTATTGACTATTCCAACTTCAGACCTATTGCTCTTCTCTCTCCATTAGCAAAGATTATGGAAAAATGTATTCATCAACAACTTGTACAATACCTCTCTCTTCACAATATTTTAGCTAACTGTCAACATGGCTTTAGACCTCACCATAGCACCACCACTGCCCTCCTTTCCTTTGTAGATACCATTAACAACAATCGCAACAATAATCTATTCTCTTCTGCCCTTTTCATTGACCTTTCAAAAGCTTTTGACATGGTCAACCACTCTTCTCTAATTAGCATTCTCAAATCCCTCTCATTTGATAGCCTTGCCATCAAATGGTTTACATCTTACCTTAGTAACAGACAACAAGCCGTTCTTTGGGATAGCCACATCTCCTCCTTACTCCCCATTACTATTGGAGTTCCTCAAGGCTCCATCCTTGGTCCTCTCCTCTTCTCCCTCTATATTAATGATCTCCACTCTGTAATTCCTCAAGCTACCTGCATCCAATACGCAGACGACTCCACTATCATTTGTTCAGCATCCTCCTCTTCAGATCTAAGCTCACTTACTCAAACTATGTTTAACACTGTAGAAACATGGTTTACTAGATGGTACCTACTTCTCAATGCTACAAAAACCAAACTTCTCCTCTTCACCCCCACCACACGTACATCTCCACTAAACTTCTCTATCTCCTCAAACAACAACACTGTCATCTCTCCTGACTCCACAACTAAACTACTAGGAATTACCATTGATAACACTCTCTCTTTTGACCAACACATCAACAACACCATCAAATCAGTTAACAGAAAAATAGGATCATTATACCATATTAAACAATTTCTTACACCATCTACCAGAGCTGCTATTGCTTGCTCCCATCTTATATCTACTCTCTTCTATGCCTCTCCTATCTTCACCAACCTTAAGAAAACTAACCTAAACAAACTAGCAACTTGCTATAATAACACTGCCCGCTTCACCTCTGGTAACCCTTTTAGAACCCATCACTGCCTCAATTTGAAACAATTAGGCTGGCTGGAACTAAAAAACTATCTTATGATCTCACAACTGTCTATTGCCCACAAATTACTGTACCAACCTAGTAATACCCCTATACTATCTCAACTATTACTCCCTTATAATAATCTCACCTCTCTTCATTCCTCTTTCAAACTCATGACCAAACCCATAAAGGCCCACAACGTAGCTGGTGACTCTCTCTTCACCAATACTGTAGGCAGAATATGGAATTCCCTGCCCAAAGAGTTAACTCTAATCTCATCCTTATCTCTCTTCAAACAACAAATTAAAATGTACTTCCAAAACCACTGGCTTTGTTCCTGTAGTACACCAGGCTAACTTCTCTCTCCCACCCTCTCTATACCTTTAACCCTTCTTTACTGCTTAAAACTAGCCTCTACCCTGATTTCTTTTCCCTTACTGTCGTTCTATGCTCTGACCTGCATCTACCTTCTCTCCCACCTCCTCTTGCCTGTCTTCCTTCCATTCCTCTCTTCTCTTCTTGCCTCCTGCCTCTTCCCCATTATATTACTCTTCATATTTCTTCTACTTCTCTTCCCTTCTGAGCCCTAACTCTTATCTATATGACTAATTCCTTTGCATAACCTTTATATTAGGAAGATTGCTTTTAAACCAACTGAATATTGTATTTGAGTTTATACTGTTTGAATTCTAAATGTATCTTGATATTATTAACGAGTGGATTTATATTTCTGTTTTACTGTATGTCTTTATTAACAACTTGTTCTGTCTGCCTTATTTTGTTATGTGTGGAGCTTTTCTCCCCGGGCCTCTACTGAAAATGGACATATATCCAGCTAGACTAGCCCGGTAAACAAATGTAAAATAAAATAATAAATAATAAAAATAAATACAGATATACACTCATGTACATATAAGTATGTTTTAATTTATATATTTACATATTCATACAATTACATAAAAATTTTAACCTAATTTTAATACATTTCATATATAATTCACATTCAATTCATTTTAACATTATTTTAACATCAATTAATATTCATTTTATACATATATTTGATTTATTGGGTTGGTCTTAGAGTATTATTATTAAGCATTTTAGTATGTTTACTTTGAAGTATAATTCCACGTGCAACTTTAAGAAAGGAAACGCATGAATGAGTTCTGTTTAATTGTCAATTGTTTAATTGATTGCATATCAATTGTTTTAATGAATATATAAGTGGCTAAGCTGTGTAACACATCATTCTGAAGAAGTCTGTGTAATACGGACGAAACCTAGGTAAAACAGCGGATTATTGTTTTGTGATCGTGTTTTAGCTATTGTGGAACTGCCAAACAGCGGTTCATTGTCTTTTGATCGTGTTCAATAAATTGTGGAACTGCAATTTGGTCGTTTCTTGGGAACTACTTGCTTTTTTGGACATTGTTTTTGGTATGATCGGGCTGTGAGCTGTACCTGGGACGATTGGAACTCACATCCATTTTACAGAGACACTTGAAGAGCCTCAGAGGATGTGTGAGAAGCCAGATCCATGCTGGCCTCTGAGGGGGTGAAGGCAGAGGAATACAAAGCAAGGACTGGATGGTCTTCAGGGCTTTTAACAGCTTCAAGAGAGACGTCAAGGGGACGATGGACAGCAGCCAGATTGGGCCTAACAGTTTTTGCCTTCTTCTTTGTAGTTGGCTGGCCCTTGGTATGGGAGGATTTCACCATAGCACCTTGAGATGACAATTTAAGGCATTGGTTTTCCAGGTATATGGACAAAGAAAAGAGGAGGGCCTCGGCACAAACACCTAGCAGACAGAACACTGAATATGATTATGGGAAGCACCCAAACAAAAAAGACACTAGTCTCAACAGTCTTCATGGAGAATCTGCCTCCCACACTGACATTTTTACTTTCTGGATGACATTAACACAATAACAAACAATAAGAAAAGGAAGAGAAGAAACCCATGGAGCACTTATTTGAAAAAAAACAAAAAAAAAAAAAAACAGCTGGGTAACCAGTACAGCAGAAGGGTGTTCAAACTGACATTCAACAATGGTCTTCACACTGGTGGCAAAGAAATTCTCAGTGTTTATGTCGTTATGTCACCTTTATGCCCTATGTCTTGCACAGGCAGCATACGTGTGATGGTATGTGTCTGGCACCTATAAGAGCTAAAGGCTTTGGTATACTGGCCAACATTGGCCTATCCTTGGCAGAAGATCCCTTAGGTGAAGAACACTGCAAAAGTGATATGGAAGGACATTGAGTTCAGCAGAGAATATGAACATGTTCATGCCCTAAATTTGTTGGTAAAGGATGGGCAGCAGGTAGAAGGACCTAACTTAAAAGTTAGCAAATTTAGCAGAAAATGTAATCTGACTGTAACAAATAGCAATTTGCTTTTAGTATTGTAATGCATTGGTGTTCCTTATCACTGGTTATGTCCATAAACCTAGAAATTTTATTTTTACTTGTTCATAAGAAGGAATATCTTATGTCATGTGTGTAATACTAGGACAAGAAGTGCATATCCCAACATCTCAGTAAATTTGCAACCACTGTTTTCCTGGGTTCCTTTCATAGCAGTTGGAAGAGATTACATGAAATGTTTAATTGACTAAAAATGTTATCCTCTGTGTTCTTTTCTCAATGCCAGTAAACTGACAAGTGATGGCTGATTCATAAACTGAGAAATATTGGCCTAGTAGCTATAGGAAGATTACTGTCCATGGGATCTATAACTAGGAAGTCTTGATTAGTAGAAGGACAATGAGGATTTCCAAGCAGCAACATAGTGGCTTTAGGGAAACTGGTAACTAAATTGTTGGAGATAACCAGTTTCAAAGTAGATATATGCTGAGATTCATAGAGATGCATTGCACCTCTACATATATCTTATGCAGCTGGGTAGCAGTACATGGCAGCATAAGGTGCCCCTAAATAACTAAGGCAAAGCAGGAAGGGGATTTGTGCAGCTTAGATTCTGTTTGGGTACATATGCAAGCAGACACATCTGTACAGTGAAATACAGTACACACACAGAGGTGCAGTACACAATTTATACACGTTGCACTAATGAGAGCTAAAAAGTGAACTCACAGTTCAATGCAGCCAAAATACAAAGCAGTACATGCAGTAGCTATGCTACATGTACTAGTACATCCCTTAGCAGGATGGCATAAGGCACCGCATAAAGCTATACAGCCAGGCAGTATGTACAACTACAGAGCTATGTCAGACATATGTTTCCCTATGATGTGATCCCCTTTAGTCTGCAGTTCTTTTTTTATTTAAAAATAAAAATTTTGATTTTGACTTATTGAAATGGATTCCTGAAGTCATGCGAAATTTGTCAGTTTATCTAATTCTTCTAATGTCTCTTTTGTATTAGATAATGTTAGTAATATGTCATCAGCAAACAGCATTATTTTAGAATTGTATTCATAAACATCTATTCCTTTGATTTTTATATTGTTATGAAATGAATCTGCCAATATTTCAATAGCCAGAGCAAATAGAATCAGTGACATGGGACATCCTTGTTTAGTGCCTTTTGTTATATGTATAGATTCAGAGGTAAAAGGACCTAACTTGACAAACACTAACTTATTTGTATATATATTATTCAGGAGATGAACGGAGGATGCAGGAAATTCAAATAGCATTACGATTTTGAATAAATAGTCCCAATTTAGGGAATCAAAGGCTTTCTCTATATCTAAGCCAATTATGAGTGTTTCTTTATTTTCTTTATTAACATAATCTATACGAGAAATTATCCTTTTAATATTGTCATGCGCGTATCTATGATATATAAATCCAGTTTGATAATTATTTATTGTTTTGGATAGTGATATTTTCATTCTGTTAGTTAACATTGTCATAAGTATCTTATAGTCATTATTTAATAATATATAGGTCTATATGAGGTACAGAGGTTTGAGGATTTGTTTTCCTCTAGGATTGGTGTGATTAAGGAATATCTCCAAGAGGGTGGTATTAAAGCTTGTGACTGAATTTCTGAGTTTTATGGAAGAGGGATAGTATCTGTGAAGGAAAAAGTTTATATATTTCCATAATTATGCCATCTATACCTGGAGCTTTATTATTTTTACCCTCTTTTATTGTATCTGTAGTTTCTTTGCAGGATATGGGTGCTTGCAGATCTAGTTTTAATTTTTCTGATTTTTTAATATTAAAACATTTTTCATTTAGAGTTAATTGATCAATATGTATATTTTCTTTTTGGAAATGTTCCAATACTGTGATTTCTATAGGCATCAAGATTGTTGCCTATATCTGAAACATTTTTCCCTTTCTTTTCATGGAAGATATTTTTAATGTTATTAGATTTTGATTGTATTTTGATTCTTGTGGATAAATTATGTAGATATTTGGGAGAAGTGGCCAGGGTATTAATTTTTAGTTTTTCTAATGCCAAACTAGTTTTCTGTGTTAGAATTTCATTGTATTTATTGTTTAATACTTCTACTTTCTTTTTCATCGCCAAATGATTTTGATTTTTTTCAGCTTTTACTGACAAAGGTTTGGATTGTAGATCTAATAATTCAGAATCCCATTCTCTGACTTTTTCTTACCAAGTTAGAGTTTTATCATATATGTAAGCTTTTAATGAGTCCCATATCATTATTTTATTTATCTCTGTGGAATAATTAATATCTAAGAAGAACTGAAATTCAGATAATAACCAGGGTTTGAACTCTTACTTTTAGTTATATATGCTGGAATTCTGGAGTTAAAGATTAATGGTTTGTACCCATTTTGAAGTTTTAGTATCAATGAATTGTGGTCTGAAAAGGGGCAGGGAGTGATTGAAAAAGTAATGACTTTAGAGTGTAAGTAATGGGCAGCAAATATTTTATCTATTCTGGTTTGGGTAGCAAATCTGTGATATTGATGGGAAAACAACAAAGATTTATCTTCTTTAAATCTGAAAGTATCTACAAGATGAAATGATTCTACCCACTTGTGTAAAGCTTTTGATACAGCTGATGTACACAGCTGTCTTTTATTTGTAGTTTCAGAAATATCAAATATACAGTTAAAATTTCCTCCTAATATTAAGATGCCTTTATAATTATTGGAAATGAATTTTTAACAGTTCCTGTTCCAATGCCTGGGAACCAGTATAGATTGGCTAGGGTCCATATTCTGTTATTATATTTAACTATTACTAATGCCATAAGGCCTTCTTTATCTTCATACTTATAAATGATTTCTGGGTTAATCACATTTGTTTTCCATAAAAATTGTTACCCCTTTTGTCTTTATCTTATAAGTGGATTGCGCCAATATCATATATTCCTTAGGATTCAATTTGTGATTGTCATTTGTTTTGAAATTAGTTTCTTGAAGGAAGACAATTTGTGCTTTGTTCAACTTTAAATATTTCAGTAGATTTGATCTCCTGCTAGGATTGTTTAAGCCATTTGTATGTAAAGATAATAAAGTTAAATCCATCTTAGGTTATTTAGACTATGTATTTTTTTTGTTTTATTGTGACTATTACAATTTTTCTTCTAATAACTATAGAGTATATGTTTGAGCTTTTAAAGTAAATTATCAGTTTTATACTTTGAGTGTTTACCAGTAAAGTAATGTTTTGGTCAGGCATACTAAAATGTTTTTGTGAAATAACAAATTTAAATTAATAAATGTTAACAAAACTAAGATCCACACTAGCCATGGAATGCAAACCATTCCTAATCTGATGGATAAACCTAAGTCCCTCAGATTATCACTCATACCTTGACAATCTAGAACATCTGAGCTTCATAAATTGAATTATCATATGGAGAATATTTGTAATAGGAATAATATTTATACTATTTTGAACAGATATACTACTATTGTAGAATTCTAATATAATATAAATGTCTACTTATTGTATAAGCAACTAATATTTACATGAAGGATAGATGACAAGCAATTCAATCACTGTAAAGTAGGCTATATCATATATAAAACCTCAGTAAAAGATTATAGCAGACAGTTATTTAACATATTCATCCTTATTGATGAACTCTTTCAAAACGTATTACTTAATATAAATAGATGGTAATAATGTTTATACCTAATGTTTATAATGCAATGTATTTTACTGGATATATCAGAAGTTATATTTCATTGTTTGCCAGCATTTAAGTAATCACTTTGTTTGTTGTAATTTACTTGGAGCATCAAGTTTATTTTATATGAACATTGATGAAAGTTAGTGCATTTAAATTATCACTGCATCCCTATTCACCCCATTTCCTACACATAAGGATTTTCATACCTGTCATTTCTTATTATAAAATGAGTGAAATTATAGGTTAAAAACAACAGTTTCACTTATTGTGATTAATGATTACAAGTTCCCTTTCCATATTCATAAATTGCCATTTTATGGCATATACTGAAAGTTTTTAGATTTAAATGGCAACATTCTATTTTGTATAATCAGCCAAGGTTAAACTGAGTGATTATCATCAATTTAATACTATTTATTCAGAATGTGATTGTTACATTCTGTGACATTCCTAGTTAAGGCTTCTATTGTTTCCCTTGAACAACTTTGTCAGTTTGATGTCATGTATAAAACATTAGTTACCTTGGTAACAGCTTAAGTATTATGTATGGTCATGATGGGTCACAAAACCACAATTCAAGTTAAAGCAATTATAAGACTTGTTATGCACATTTACTTATATGAGAAAATCATCATGCTTCCCCTTGATGTTCAATAGAGTGTATGTCATTTATGACAAGTTAAAATAGTAGTGTTATTATACATAAGCCTATGCTATTAAACTGAGTTTCTATTGTCAATTTAATACTATTTGTTCAGAATATGATTGTTACATTCTGTGACATTTCAAGTTCAGGCTTCTCTTGTTTCTCTCAAACAACTTTGTCAGTTTGATGTCATGTATAAACATTAGTTACCTTGGTAACCACTTAAGTATTATATATGGTTAGGATGGGTTACAAAAACTACAATTCAAGTTAAAAGAATTACATGACTTGTTATGCATATTTACTTATATATGAAATTCATCATGCTTCCCCCTTGATGTTCAATGTAGTGTATGCCATTTATGGCAAGTTAAGACAGTAGTGTTATTATACACAAGCTCATGTTATTAAATCCTGTCTTTAATATCTAAATTCAGCAGACTGCTTCATCTTATATGACAATTATACATTTTATGTCTAGATTTACTAAAATCATACACTACATAACTACTGTGTGTGTGTTTTTTTTTTTTTTTTTTTGGCTGTTGCTTAGTTATTCAAGAGACCACAAGCTGTAATGCTTATTCTTATTATTAGCTCCTTCCAAGCACGTTTATACAGTCCATAGACTTTAAATTATGAGACCCTTCTAGTTTCTTATTTGTTATATTTCCATTCTTACATACACACATATCAGTACTTCAAGCACGGGCAACAATACCCATCCAGTTTTGCTAGAATACTATTCACTAGTTCATGTGGTGTTTCCAGGCTGTTCTTAAAATATCCCAACCAATATTTGTCCTGTTCCATTTTACCAGCCTGTTCCATGCAGTGGCTACTCTGCCAGTGAACCACTCAACACACCTTCCATTCCCACAGATATTTCCATGAAGGAAATCCGATGACTCTCTAGCACTTCCCAGCAACCCCAAACACCCCTAGAATCAGCTATCCCCATATGCCCAACACATCCAAGCAAGCTTACCTCCCAGACCACTGCAAAGGGTTCTACACAAGACCAAGTGCTCTAAGTTTTTCACAATGACTCAGACTTCTCTCTTATAAGTCCTTAATGTGTTTGGATCAAAATACATTTTAAATATAAAATTGCGCTTATTAATTTTTTTATTTTTTTTTATCAAGAATCAACTTAATGAGCTAAACAAAATGTTGGGAGACCATCAATATGTGTACATGGGGTTTAAAGCAGCCCCTTTAAATTTTTATATATATATATTTTTTTTAATTTTTTTTTTAAACTGAAAACATTGGCGAGAATCATCTTGGAGGCTCCTCAGAGACGTTAAGCATTATCATCACTCTGTCTCTATTACCATAGCAACCTGGGAGCATTTATTTCTGTTAGTGTGTCTGTGTACTGCATACCAGAGGCTCACGATGCACCTGAAGCAAAGCTTCACTTCACTGCAACTTAAAGCCTAAATCCCCTCCCTTTCAGCGAGGCAGCAGCCAGGAAAAGAACGGAGAGCAAACAGATTAAAAAAAAAAAAAAAACCTCCCAAAAGCCACCACAAGAGATAACACATTCTTCCAGCCTTCCTACCTCTCACTCAGCAGATGTATAAACAAACTATTCTCTGCCAAAATATCCCAAATCACAGTTTTATCCACCCCCTTCCCCTGAATCCTGGCTAAAACACCAAATGTCTCTTCCTAATACATAAGTATCAGTAAACTTCGATCACAAGCCGCAACCCACAGCTTCCCGGAGATGAAAATGGCAACATATAATAGCTGCCAGACACAGCTGAATCCACACACACCAACTCAGGCTTAATCAAACAGCACTGAAAAGCTATGATACCTGCCATAACTGATATTAACTATGTTTAGACAGAAAAATAATGACATTTGTACTAGCTGCCAGACATGGTTGCATCCACACACGCCATATCAGGAGTGATCAAACAGCACTTGTAGCTGTGACACCTACCATAATTGATATTAACTACAATTAGACAGAATAATGATGACATTTGTACTAAGAGCTTGCTACTATTATTCAACCAGGATATACATGACATTTCTAAATCATACTTTAACTAAAAAAGGCATTAGTCTCCATGACAGCATTTTTTTTCTAAACACTCTACTGCTATTATATATTATGTTAATTTGTTACATTTGAGTCTGAACTCTGATGAATGGTACTTGTTGAATTAGTTAATTAATTACTTAAATTATTATAAGCAAAAAAATGAACAAGATAAGTATTCATTTAGTTCAAGTAGGGGAATATAAACTTCTATGTTTAAATTATATGTTGCTTTGTTTGGCTTATATAGGTTCATAGGTTCATAGGTTTATACTAGGCTATCTGCCCTAAGACATTTATAAGCCTAGCCCAAATTTTTGTGGCTTACGCCACCCCTTATATGAAAAAATACTGTGCCCATTAGTTTGTTGTGCCTCTGTCCAGCAGTGACACAGAGATGATTCCTGGGGTAAACCTACGATCTCCCATCCACAGGTCAAGATTTCTCTTGAACACAGCCAGCGAGGTGCTCTGCCTCACATGGACCAGGACTCTATTCCACAGCATAGGGAGTCTCTGAGTGATAAATCTATCCCTCCAGCACGTCCTATTTATATCCGTGCTAAGGTTTAAGTCGCTTGCTCTAGTGGTTTTGGTGGATTTGGATTTTGAGGTGGAGCATGTCCATTAATTCCGGGTTGGACATGGCCTTGTATGTCAGGCACATGTCGCCTCTGAGCAGACGGTATGCGACTGAATAGAGCTGGAGTTTCTTCAATCTGGCAGCATATGACAGATTTTGGAGTCCCTTTATCCTTTTGGTGAGGAACTTTTGGGGTCTCTCCAATTGCTGCAGATGTCGGGCGAGATACATCCCGAATGGGGCATTGTACTCGATCATTGGTCTGATAAGTGAAGAGTACAGGGGAACAATGACCTCACTAGATCTGGATGTGAATCCCTTCATGATCAGGTGGGCAATGTAGAAGGTCTTTCTAACCACTTTAGCAATGTGAGTGTCAAAAGAAAGGCCACTGTCAACCTGGGTCCCCAGGTCCCTGATAACCTCTTCTGTGCTTAATGGATTGCCACCTATATGGTAGCTTGGGGTTACCTTGTTTTTCCCGAAGGGTATGACTATACATTTTTTGGCGTTTAACGTCAGGCCATGGCTCTGGCACCAGCTATCTGTTTCCGTGAGTCCCTTCTGAAGGATATCCGTGTCCGATGCACTTTCCACTATGGCGCCCAGTTTGCAGTCATCTGCAAACTTTGTCAGCCAAATTCCTCCCATGTTGGCCTGTACTTCTGAGAAGTAGATGCCGAACAATAGGGGGCCAAGGACCAAGCCCTGTGGGACACCACTTGTGACCGGCTTGGAGTCTGACATAGCGCCAGCAACTCTAACCCTGTGGGTTCTGTCCTTAAGCCAGTTTGCAACCCATCTTGTGACATATGGGTTTACATTTAAGCTGGTACGTTTTTCTACAATACCCGAGTGGGGTATTGTGTCAAGCCTTTGCAAGGTCAAGGTAGGCTGTATGGCCTGCCTTTCCTCATCAATGGCCTTGGTGACTGTTTCGAAGAAGTCGACCAAGTTCAAAAGGCATGATCTTCCCTTGACGAAGCCAAACTGGGTCGGGTCCAATGTCTGCAAGTCCCCTATATCTTTGTTTATGAGCTCCATTATGATCCTCTCCATAGCTTTGCAGACTAGACTTGTTAAGCTTATGGGGCGGTAATTACCAGGGTCCGTAGAGGCACCGCCTTTGTGGAGTGGGACCACAGTTGCCGTACGCCACTCCTTGGGCACGTATCCTGTGGTAAGGCTGAGATTAAACAGCTGCCTTATGTGCGGGTTTAATTCCTCATTTAACTTGTGTAGCACACAGCCGGGGACACCATCCGGTCCCATTGATGCTGTGTTTTTAGCTTTAGAGAGAGCAGCTTTCACCTGCGCATTTGAGATGTCTGGGAGGCTACACTCTGCTGGGATACTTATCTCTCCTTTAGGGGGGAAGAGGGGGGGTGAAGTTTGCACTGAACCTGTCTGCCAGTATGTTGGCAATGTCTGCGGGTTCAGTGATTTTTGTATCATTTTGGACTAATTCTGAGCATATCTGGGAGTTTCCACCCAGGTTCCTAACATAGCTGAAAAAGGCCTTATGATTATAATATGATTATATATAATGTAAATAGTAACCCATCTTGATCTACCTTTGTTTGTGAAGAATTACTGGATTCTTTGAACATTTTCAATAAATCATTACTGTTTTTCAGTTGTTTAAGAAACCCTCCTTTTTTAAAAAATAAAAACAGATGACAAGTGATGTACCATATCAGTTGATACTTTGAGAGATGTAGTTGTAAGAGTTATTTTTTTGGGACAGCTATCTTGGAATTAGTTTTTTGTTTCTTCTTTGTAGTATCAGTCCAAGGATTTGTTTCTTTTATTCTTTTAAGAGTAGGGGTCATCCATTCTATTTCTTCTGGGATATACACTATGTTGTTGTTTTTGATGAATATAGTAGCTTTTCTAAATCATTAAAGGGTCTCATCTCATTGGCAACGAGTACTTTTATCTTGGCTGGAAAGGCCAGCTGTGTTTTAATGTCATTTTGTTTCAACAGTTTTATTACTGGCCAGACTTTTTTCCTTTGTTCTAGTATTCTGGAAGAATAATCACTGTCAAACCTTATCAGGCTTTGATTGTATTTTAAGGGTGATTTTTCTCCAAGCAGATTTTAATATTAGTTCCTTGTCCAGAAATGAAAGAAATTTTATAACTATGGATCTAGGTGGAGTATTTTTTGAGTTAGAAGCAAGTTTCCTCAGTGCACTATGCGCCCTTTCAATTCCAAATGAAAGTCCCTCTTTCACGTCTAAAGATTCAGGAATCCAGGTTGTTAAGAATGAAATAATGCCTTCTCCTTCAGTGTTTTCAGGCAAACCAAAGATCCTTATGTTGTTTCTCCTTTCCCTGTTTTCAAAGTCATCTATTTTGTTAAGCAGCCATGTATTCTGTTTAAGCAGAAATTAGTTTTGGAATTCTTCCTCTTTGCGATTCTCTTCAATGTCATTTAGAGAAGTCTCTATATTTGTTATTTTTGTATAGTGTTGCTGTAATAGTTCCTTAAGAGTATCAGTCTGTTTTTGAGAATTTAATTTGAGGTTTTCTAAGTCATTTTTAAAGCCAGCCATCTTCAAAGATAGTTCTGTAAGGTAGATGTCATCAATTGCAGTTCTTTTTTGAAAGCAGAATCTGGATGAGAATTATTTGAGTTGTTCATATTCAGTGACTCAATGTATCTCCAAGTTACTTGACAGGAAAATGTTTGTATACCTCCACCAAAATTGATATTTATGTACTTTAGTAGTTTATCTATAGATTTCTGATGTTTTAAAGTTGAAAATAATAAAAATTTCCTGTATTATTATACTAGTTTATGGAGCTCTCAAAATTCACTGCTCTCAGTTGGCCATCTATGCTCCGCTCCCCACCCCCCTTACTTTCTGAGCCTTGAATTATCTTGTTTCCTCCCTTCCCACTTAACCTAAAAAGCTACCCTTTATTCATCCGCTTTTACTGTTTTTGTGTTTCTTCCTACTTTATTACTTTATTTTGTTTTTGCTGCTTTTTCATAAAAGTATTCAATTGCATTTATTCTGCTGCATTTATTACTGCTTGTTAGTAGCCTTTTTAAATTGTAACTGTTATTCTAAGCCTTTTGGTTTAAGCACTTGGGCTTCAGGCCACTTGTTTTACACTAGGAAGGTTTGTGGTCTACACTCTTGTGGCAGAAGAGGTAGCTTACATCCTTCTAAGTTGGGAATTGCTGACTGAAGGCTTAGTGTGTCTGTTATTCTAAAAGTGTCTTAGTTCTGATTAAGCACTTGGGCTTCAGGCCAGTTATTTGACATTAAGAATGTCTGTGGTCTACACTCTTGTGGGAGCAGGGGGTAGATTATGCCCTTCTGAGCTGGGAATTGCTGGTTGAAGGCTTACTGTGCCTGCTTATTTGAACTGTTTCTTTCTGAAATTGGTGAACCTTGTTTGCTGTAGCATAGATTTGATTCAGACCTGCTGAATCTAGCTCTGTTTATATAACTTGAGCATTAAACCAGGCCATATTTTGTTGAAGAGGGTTCCCCTGCATATCTGTTCTCCTGTGTTAAATCGACTTAAACAAAGTTTAAATATCTTTAGCATAGTCTGGTTACAGGTTTTGCTGTATCCAGATCTGTTTGTGTGATTCCTGTGTTTCCTGCTATGCCATCTTGTGTTGGCTGGGGCCTGCCTACACTTAGTGGGAGTAAGTGAACTGGTTGGAACTGGTCTGGCATAGGGTGTTTAACTAAGAGCTCAAGGACAAGGGTTGATTGGTCAATTCCAGTGTTTCTATTTATTTCCTTTTGTGGTATTTAAACCCTGTGTTTGTATTTAACCCTGTGTGAGGTACCTCATTTGCACTTTTGTTTCCCCCTTACTAGCACTCCTGTGTAAGTGAGGGCCTCCCTTGCAGCTGCTGTATTGATTTTTATCCAGCCCTACTCACACCAATAGGTACTCTACTCGGATACTACCCACTCTACTATCCCTGACCTCTCTTTCCAGATTCTGACAACCATGGATGGACAATTTCCTATGGTTTCTCCTGCTAATCTGGTTGATATGGGCATCCTGACACACTGTAGCAATTGCCTCATGTACACGGATAACCCTCTACTACTACTACCACCTTGGAACACAATACGTGAGAGATGCAATTACATTAGGAACCTAGAATCCTTACGGTCTCAGTCACAAGCCAGTACATCTGGCACTGAGAAGTTTGTCTGCTCAAACACTACAAACACCACACCTCTAACACCACCCACACCTGTACAACACACTTCAACATATGTAGATGTTCTCCACAAAAACATACCTAAACAAAAGAGGCCTCTGAAGCAAAAACACATATGCACATCACAACCCACAGCACCAAGCACCACACATAGTACACATGTCTGTGTCTCATAGCCTTAAGGCCCAGCATAAACCCAACATACTAGTCATAGTAGACTCTATTGTGAGACACATAGATGTGCCCTTCACCAGGCTAGACAAGGAGAAAGTCACAGTAATTTGCTTTTCAGATGCTAGAATCCACCATATCACACACGCATCGAGTCTCTTAACAACAGGTACTGTTATGACTCTGTCATAGTCCATGTTCGTGTGAATGACTTGAGACGTGCCTCTCTGGACTATATGAAGACATGATTGAGATTGCTGAATATGTTTTCCCAGGCAGGTATGTCCATAGCCTTAAGCAGCATCCTACCGTCACCCAGAATGATGCCTCAATATAAACAGAAAATGATTGACTAACAACTGGCTTAGTTTTTGGTGTCATTCAAAGGGGATCCAGTACTTGACAGCCTGGGAGGACATGACTGACAGACCACCATGCTTTTCCAGAGATGGTCTTCATCTGTCTCCCCTGGGCTTCAAGCTTCTGGCAAAGGCTCTTCGCTCCCCATAGTGCCTTTTTTAGGCAAAGTCATGAGTAAAAAATTACCAACATGAAAAATTCTTCTAAATGAAATTCAAAGGTCATGTTGCTAAATGCTAGGAGTCTTAGCATGAAACTGCACTCACTGCAAGCATTCCTCGCCCTGGAGGATGCTGACATTTGTGCAGTCACTGAAATCTGGTTCAAAGCTGTGGAGAGCACCCCAGTCTTATCAGGTTACTTATCCTACCATACATTCAGATCCCAAACAGAGGGCTACAAAGCCAAAGGAGGTGGAGTTTCAATATTTATCAAAGACGTACACACCTCCATGCTGGTCAAACAGTATGATGCACAGGAGACACTCCAAGTGCAGTCAACTGTTGACAATACACCTATTCAAATCATAGCTAGCTACAGGCCCCCAACCATGATTCAGGACGCCCACTCCACTTATCTGGGCTTACTTGAATCCATCAAGATTCAACCCTCTAACCTGATCCTGGGTGACCTTAACTACCCAATCATAGACTGGAAGACCTATTCTAGCCCAAACATGAACATCCAGAGATTCCTTGACTTCACCAATGCCAATGCATTGGATCAGCTGGTCGACACCCCCATGAGAGGTGAAAATATCCTGGACCTGGTACTAACTAACATGAGTAACCACTGTAGCACCCCTACAGTATCATCCTCCTTGGTAATATGTAACCATAATGTGATCACTTTAGAAGCCACTATCTCCCCTCACCCCCCCCCCCCCCGTCATGGTCAAACAAAAAAAACTTTTCCAAAGCTGACTACAATCTCTTGAGAGCAGGTATAAGCAGCTTCACAGCCACTGTTCCCTCAGCTGGAACTAGCACTAATGTCCAAGCCTACACCAAAAATACTATATGAGCACCTTCATAGATATATGGACTCAGCAATACCTGACAGGACCAAATCATCTTCCTTAAGGAAGAGTAAACTAGTCTGGTGGACAGCAGCAATGAACAAACTCTATAATAAAAGGAAAAAAATGCTGTCCAGGACCAAGAAGGAGCAGGTGCCAAATTGGAACAATCTCTCCTTTGTCTGAACAAGCAAATTAGGTCATCAGTGAAATCCTGAGATATTTCAGAAATTTTATGAAAATTTATATAAAGCAGAGAATTGTGGAAATCAAGAAAAGGTACAAACGGAAATGTCTACGGAAGAATTAAATATGCCAATGTTAGAAGTAGATGAGGCTCAGTTACTAACAGTTATAAGAGGAGGAGATGAGATAATAATGGTGATGTATTACCAATCTACAGGAAAGTCCCCAGGAACAGATGGTGTTCCTGTAAAAGTTTGGATGCTAGGAAGAAGAAGAAGTACCAACATCATGGAAGAAAGCAGTGGTAGCTGTAATACCTAAAGAGGGTAAAGAACCATCAGATCCAGCTTTATACAGGCCCTAAACCATGATTATAAAGTGTTTATGTCTATAATGACTAGAAATGGCAACAGTGATGACAAAATTGGTAGATATGGATCAGTGTGGTTTTGTGGAGGAAAAGCAAACATTTGACAGCATTAACAGAACATTGATGATCCAGACAGAAGCAGAATGTAAGAAAAATTCCACTGTTGTTGGTGGAGCTTGATGCAGAGAAAGCATCTGACAGAGTAAGCTGGGACTTTATGAGCAGGGCAATGGAAGCATTTGCATTCCCTGATAACATTATAAGGTCAAGTCCAAACTGGTCACATCTGCTAAAGACAATCACATTGCCTTCTTCTCATACATCCACAATCTCAAAGGTAACACCCAACTCTGCTCTGAACTGGTGGTCAAGAACATCACATACACAAAAGCTATAGATAAAGCCAACCTGCTGGCAGACAGGTTCAGTGAAAACTTTACCCCTTAGTTTCCCCATCAGTAAACCAGGACATCCCCACCACCTGCCCCCCTCCGCTCATCACCAGGGAGCAGGTCTTTAATGCCCTCACAAAGACAAAAAATACAGTCTCCATGGGACCTGACAACATCCCTGTTTGTGTCTTACATGAACTCAGCTCCATTAGGCACCCTATTCAACCAAAGCCTGAGCACCAGCTTCACCCCAGCCGAATGGAGGACAGTCACTGTCATTCCAATACACAATGGTGAACGTCCACTGACCCAAGCAACTAAAGGCTCATCAGCCTAACTAGCCTAATCTACAAGGCCATGGAATGCTTATCATGGACCTTATAAATAAGGACATTGGCAACCTCCAAACACTTGAACCTACACAGTTTGGTTTTGTCAAAGGGAGATCAAGCCTGTTAAATTTGGTTGACTTCTTCGAAACAGACACCAAAGCTATGGACAAGGAGAAGACAGTGCGCACCACCTACCTTGAATTAGTCAAAGCCTTCGACAGTATTCTCCACTCGGGCATAATAGATAAATTCTCCCAGCTAGGCATCAACCCGGATATTACCAGATGGGTAGCTAACTGGCTCATCAACTCCGTCCAAATAGGGGAAGCCACATCTAGTAGTAGACCCGTAATGGACAGCGCAGTGGTGCAGCGGTTGCATTGTTGCCTCACAGCAAGAGGTTCTCCAATTCAATTCCCAGCTGGGGTGCCTTCTGTGTGGAGTCTGCATGTCCTCCCTGCATTTGTGTGGGTTTCCTCTGGATACTCCGGTTTCCTCTCACGTTGCAAAGACATGCGTCTGGAGTGTTTCTCCCAAGGCCTCTTGTGAAAATTGGCTTTGTTGCAAGTCAGACTTTCCTGGTAAACAAATGTTAAATAAAATAAATAAATAATGAGCAGTGTACCCCAAGGATTGGTCTTGGGTCCACTACTGTTTGGGGATATACTTTTCTGAGGTACAAGTCAAAACTAGTGGTCTGTGACTGACCAAGTTTGCAGATGACTGCAAGCTGGGCGTTGTCTTAAATTCCCCTAGTGATGTGAATATCCTCCAAGAAGGTCTTACCCAAACTAATGACTGGTGCCAGAAGCATGGCCTCATACTGAATGTCAAGAAATGCATCATTATCCCCTTTGGGGAAAATGGTGTCCCCACTAATTATCACATTAATAACAATGTACCAAGCACACAATCAGTTGTGGGGGACTTGGACACCCAGGTTGATAACAACCTGACTTTTGACCACCATGTTGCCTCTGTTGTACAGAAGGCTTTCTACAAGACCTACCTCAGAAGTAAGGGTATTTCATCCAGGAACAAGGAGATCATAACATCCCTGTACTCCTCCCTTATCAGACCCATCATTTAGTGCCTCCTTCAGCATGTACCTTGCCAAGCACATGCAGCAACTGGAGAGACCACAGAGGTTCCTGACCAGGAAAATCTAGGGTAAAAAAAAATCTATCCTTTACAGATAGGCTAAAAGCCCCGTCCCTCTACTCAGTCTCATACAGACTGCTCAGAGGTGACCTGTGACTGGCATACAAGGCCATCTCAGACCCAGCCTTGATGGAGTTGCTGCACATCCACAAGTCAAACTCCACTTGCGCAACCTGCATGTAAGGCCTCAGCCTGGTCTGTGACATTAATAGAACTTGTTGGAGGGATAAATTTATGTCCTAAAGACTCCCCTATCTCTGGAATAAACTCCCTCTTCATGTCAAGCAGAGTACTTTACTAGCCTTCTTTAAGAGGAACCTGGACGACTGAATGGGAAACAGAAAATACACCCCTGGGATCCCACCTGTTTCCCTGATGGACAGGGGAAACTGGTGCTGACTTTGTGGGAACATGGACAAAATTCTTGGCTAGGCTTATAAGGGCCTCCAGGCCAACAGCCTAGTATCATCCTATGAACCTATGAACCTATTCACTTTCTTGATTTATTTAAATGTATAAGTACATATCAGATGCTTTTAAAATGCATCAGTTGTTTAATAAACATTTGTGTGAATTTGTTTCACAATTATGCAGCTGTGAACATTTTCCAGCAAGAATTGAAATACAACTTAATAACCAATAATAACAAAATTATCCATCTTAGAACATTTCAAGCATAAAAGAACACTCATACTGCTGTCATTACAATCTTAGAGCTTAAGAACATTCTGGGAGAAATAATCAGCTTTCAGGAAGGAATATTACTTATAGGTGGGGACTGCAATTTGATTTGAAGATGTGTCTAGGGGGACCAGAAGGGAAAATATAACAAAGCAGGGTAGATTTTTGAAGAAATTAATGAAAATATTTGGCATGGAAGATGTGAATTCAGTACAAAGAGTTCAGAAAGAATTTATTATTCCCTAAGATACCAAAAACTGGATTAAGCCAGACAGAGTTTACAATTTCACAGGAATGTGTTCATTTCATTGAAGGTCTTGATACGCACCCAATAACTATTTCAGATCATGTGCCAATAATAACTAAAATAAAAACAGAGGGTAATGAAATAAAACTGAGACAGTGGTGCTTTCCCACATATCTGTTGAAAAGAGAGGGATTTAAGGAATGGGTAGTAGAAATTATTCAGGAGCTATTAGAGAAGATAAAAATTTCTTCTGAAAATATAGCTAGGGAGTGAGATAAAATTAAAGTGGTGTTTAAAAAGAGGGTGGAAATAAAAGAAAAAGACATGTGGTTAATAAGTAACAAGAATTATTTAGAGGAACTGACAAATATTAAAGTATTTCAAAATAGGGTGTATCTAACAGAACAAGAATAGAAGCAACTGCAGAATGCTACACAGAAAATAAGGGATTATCTCAATAATATCCATGAGTTTAGAAAGATTTATGTTATGCAACTGTTTTTTGATAGTAACTCTAGAGTACAAAAACTTTTAGCACAACAACTCAGGCAACAGAAAATAGAAAGGGCTGTTGCCAAGCTTAGGCAGCCTATAACAAGGGAGATAACAAGAGATCCTGTGAAAGTATTAGAAATATTTCAGACATTTTATGAAAATTTGTATAAAGCAGAGAATTATGGAAATCAAGAAAAGGTACAAACAGAAATGTTTACGGAAGAATTAAATATGCCAATGTTAGAAGTAGATGAGACTCAGTTACTAACAGTTATAAAAGGAGGAGATGAGATAAAAATGGTGACGTATTACCAATCTACAGGAAAGTCCCCAGGAATAGATGGTAATCCTGTGGAAGTCTGGATGCTAGGAGGGAGGAGAAGTACCAACATCGTGGAAGAAAGCAGTGGTAGCTGTAATACCTAAAGAGGGTAAAGATCCATCAGATCTAGCTTCATACAGGCCCATTTCAGTAATAACCCTGATTATACAGTGTTTATGTCTATAATGACTAGAAATGGCAACGGTGATGACAAAATTGGTAGATATGGATCAGTGTGATTTTGTGGAGGAAAAGCAAACATTTGACAGCATTAACAGAACATTGATGATCCAGACAGAAGCAGAATGTAAGAAAAATTCCACTGTTGTTGGTGGATCTTGATGCAGAGAAAGCATCTGACAGAGTAAGCTGGGACTTTATGAGCAGGGCAATGGAAGCATTTGCATTCCCTGATAACATTATAAGGTTAATTAGGAGGATATATGAGGGATTGAAGGTGAAAATTAAAATGGGTGGGCTCCTCTGTGATCATTTCTGCTTGAGCAGAGAAGCCAGGCAGGGGTGTTCTCTTTCCCCTTTGTTTTTTGCATTATATTTAGAACCATTGGCAAAGAAAATAAGGAACTCAGACATTCAAGGATATAACTGGTATGGTAGTCAAGAAAAGTTGGCTCTGTTTGCAGATGATATTATTTTATATCTGACAAAACCAGAAAAGGACATTTCAGTATTGTGGAACATTTTGAGACATTTTCATATATTTTAGGGATACAAAATGAATGAAGCTAAAACAAAGGAAATAGCAATAAATTATGTAACCACATATGAACTGGTTCAGCAACATCCATATTTATGGGGACATGATAAAATAAAGTATTTAGGAGTATGGATTAAAAGTGATTCTGCTGTAGCAACTAAGGGTATGAGGGAAGAGACTAAACAAAACATAATACAAAAACTGAGAAACTGGAAGCACTGTTATATGGATATGGATAGTAAGATACAAGCAGTTTAAATGTCTTTAGTCCTTTTAATTTTATACATAGGTCAGGCATATTTTTATCAACCAGAGGAGAAGTTGTGATTAGCAATTAATAAGGAGCTGAAGGATTTTATCTGGCAGGGGAAGACAGCAAGAGTCAAGTTGGATAAGCTGATTCTTCCAATAAAACAGGGCAGATTGGGATTACCCAATTTGATTGGGTACTTCAGAGCTACACAGTTAAGGCTCCTATATATAGCACAAGGAGAAGTCTATAATTCAAAGTGGAAAGTGATGATGATGAACAGGGGAAGCTCAAGAAACAACGAGAGACTGGGATTTTGGATGCAGGTCTTTAAGGAGAATAACAGTAATCATAGAGAATATTATATTCATAAAATAACAGAAAGTATTCTAAGAACTAAGCCAACATGGAAATGGAGAAAGGAGATTCTGCTGATAGGGATGCCTGCAATTAGAGATGCAGACAATTGGCAAGAGGGGGCTGGAATTTATTGGAGAAAACTGGCAAAGGAACCAAGGTATTAGGAGCAAATAACTAGAGACGGGAAAGGTAACAGAATGGGAAGATGCCATGAATTTATTTGGACTGCAGGTTAGAGACTGCCCTCCCTATTAAGGATTGATATCACAGTAGATAGCAATCAGAAAGAAATGGGGGGGGGGGTCTTCCACCAAAGACCAACACTAGGTGAGTTTTTAGTAGAATATAGAACAGAAGCTGTTAAAAAAGGAATAATTAGTTGGGCATATAAAATATTGCATGGTAACTATAAGAATCAATCAGAGGAGGTAGAAAGGATTGGGAAAAGAGACTGGATAAGCAATTCACAAAGAAACAATGAGGGTCATATGTTTGTCTCCCACATATGCAACAAAATCTAGAAGATTTAGGATTTTTGCTTGCAAGTGTTTACATAGATATGTTTATACCCTAAGTAGACTCTACAGAATTTTTCCTCCGGTAGACAGCAAATGTTGGAGGAGTGATGAGGAAGAAAGAGGTAATTGGGAATATATTTTCTGGGAGTGTAATGCATTAGCAGACTTTAAAGATTCCCTGCATACAACTCTATCAGAGATATTGAGTGAGCAAACTGGTGTAACTAGGGAAATGAAATGATTTTTCTGAGCTATGATACAGAATCGGAATTGCCAAGACATAGTAAGGCTTTGTTGAGTCTAATTATGGTGGCTGTCAAAAAAGCAATTACTAGAACATGGAAATCAAAGTCTAAACCAGCTGTACTAGAAGTAGTGAATATAGTAAGAGAGATAAAACAACTGGAATTGGGATCTTTAGAAATGCGTAGGAGCTAATTACATAGGAAAAAAGGGTGTATATTAAAAGCACGAAAGCCCTAGTCACCGAATACTAAAAAAACAACACATATTCCGCAAACCGTGAATACACCGAACGGCCTAAACCGCAAAATTCAAAAACTCGAACTGTCATAGTTGTCCCACCCCACTGCCCGCTACATACTACCTACCCAAACAAACTAAACCACATACATACACTAACCAAAACCCTACTTCTAACCCTACACTAAATCTTGCATATATCACCATGTATGCACTTACCTTAACCCGCACCCTAACCCTATACCGCAGAAGGGCCAACCATGACAATTTGACGTTTCAGATTTAGTGCTTCAGGAAGATCGATGTTTTTGCGGTTCGATGAAGAGGTGTCGGCGTTTACGTATTCGGGTAAGTATACCTTCAAGCTTCTAATATAGACCCAGGAAAAAATGGGAATTGTGAGAACAATACATACAGGTGAGGAATGAGGTTTAAAAGAAGGCAGAATTTGAATGAGCTATGGAATGTTTGATTGTCAATGATTGGGCAGATTATAAGTTTTCAACTAAAATTATGTCAATATGGTTTGTGATGTAAAATGCTTGCAACTAAGACTATGTCAATATTGTTTGTTTTCATTTATATAAATGTATGACAGTCTATGTCATAAGGAATAATTTAATAAATATGCTTCTTGTTTAAAAAAAAGTTATGTCTTACTGATATGAGACAAGACAGGAAACAAATGATGATGGAGCATGAAGTCATAACTAGCAGGAGAAATTTATGCCACCTGCATGGAGATGAGCATTAGCCTGTATTGTTTTATTTATTTTTGCTGTTGCCTTCTGTCCTTCCATGTCTGTCTCCTCCTTTGAAATTGTCTCTTGTTATGAACTTACTACTGTTTTTTCTGGCTTCTATAAAATGCCACTTTTTGAAGGGTAATGTCTATCATATTTAAGAATAGGAATGTAAAATGTTTTTTACCCTTTTCCTCCAAGAAGGTGGATCAAAAAGGGCAGGCATATTAAGATTAAGAGAACACTCAAGATCACAACTTTAACATCATGAGAAAAATGTTAAATCCTTAGCTGCGCATGTCTCTTAATGACAGTTCCAGAATCAGCTACTAAAAACAGACTTAAATAGAAGTGTAACTACACTTGGTAATGTGCTTCTGTTTATAGGAGGGAAGTTTATACAAACCACTTAAAATTCTCCTTTATAAAATTAATGTCATCAAAAGATATCCTTCAGAGGAAAAATACAAAAGAACCCGCATCAATGTAGTTTGAAACATAACCTAGAAGAGAAGGCACCTTACCATAATATGCAAGGTCACTGTCTTCTTCTTCACTCTCAGGAACAGATGGGGTGTGATTTCCCTCATTTTCTTTTTAGAGGCTTTCCCAGAAGTAGATGGCTTGGTTCTTCACTAAAACTGGATTTAGCCTTATGCACTAAACTAATCTAATCTGCTAATGTGCTATGGGTTTGTAATCTATGACTATATGTGACTCTGATGCCTGGGAGACATTTGTAATGAGCAGGAGCAGGGGTCCACTCCATAAAAAACAGGGTGGTTCTTTACCATTCTTCTATGGGCTCCCATCCTTCTAATATCTTGTACACCCATGCATTCTCACGAAAACCAATAGAAAGGGAGTCTGACAGGGAGCTGAAGAAACTTGGATGGTCTCCTGAGCCAAATATAGAAATTCCTATAGACATCTTCACTGACTGACAGCCATTGTTTTATGCAGGGAAAATTAATTTCTCAATGTGACCCGGTTTGTCAGCCTCTCCCCGAAACTTCAGATATTTGTTTATTCTTAATACAGATAGCCACATTTAAAATAATCTCCTCTCACTTAGATTCCATTGATTTAAAGTGTCTAGTAGGGAGAGAAGGAGATTGTGGGTAACAATTACCCCAGGGAATTGCTGCATGAACCAGAAAGCTAGTGGCTGGTAGGGGCTGGTGCCATTCAAAATATTACACCCAAAACGACTCAATACCTCCTGTTCCCTCAAAAGTTTGTTGTGGCTCCATGGATTTTAATTTCTTAACTTTTCATTTCTAAGCAAATTGCTTCTTTTATTTTTTTCTTTTCCACAAATTAAGATACCAGTATAGTTTCAGGTGCAGTAGAAATAATAACATAAATTTTTAGCATTCTTTGCTAAAGTCTTTTAATGAATAAAAGAACTTTCCTCATCCTGATGATACTGAAGAATAGTATCTTTAGGAGGTTTCTGACAGTCACTGCACAACACTTCGTGACTTTCTTAGCAGATGACATTTATAGTGCACCAAATCAGAAGCTGTACTTACAACTTTGAAGAGAAACTCTGAAAAAAAATAGTTTTTTACTAGGACTGTTATGAAAAACAATGTCTACTGATACACTGACATTGCACTATTTATGGCATGTTTACTTCAGTGCTAAAGTAAACTGATGAGAGTGTACATATTATTTTCCTTTATATTCTGGCCTCACTGTAAATGGCCGCACCTTAAGAATAGAATGTGGCATTTTACGGGTCATCTGACTGATGACACATTCAGCCAAGGACTGACCTTCCCCCACAGCAACATCCAAATAATCATTTAATGAATCCTGCTGTGATGATCTCTATGACACATACACATATATATAACTTTATTGTAATAGTTTCTGAGTTTGTGTTACAATACTGTACTTAAATCTGGCCCACTCCCCTTACACACACACACACACACACACACACACACACACACACACACACACACACACACTTACTTTTCTTGTAGAAGGGGATTTGCAAGTGACCATCCTCATATTTTCAACCAAGATCTGCAGCTGACTTTCACACCAAGCTTCTCAAAGCAGAATGGATCTAGTGCTCATATTTTCACTGCATGAATTTCTAATGCTGCTCTTGTACTCCTGCTTTCTGTACTGGGGTGTGGAACTTGCTCTTCCTGCTACTTCCTATATTGGTTATACTGAGATAGGACCTTCCGATTTATATTCCGCCATGGAAAGGAGACTTTTTGTTTTTTTAATTTTTACACCAGAAACTGGGGCAAATGTAATAGCAGAGATGAGTTTTATTGGCTGGCCATGGGCCCTCCAGTGCTGTGGGACCCAGGCAGCAGCCTGTTTTTGCCCTATTATAATCCAACACTGCCCTAACCCATGACTCCATAAGAGGTAAAAATGACAGCATTATCATAAACTGTGCAGCAGAAAAGCTGCATGCCATTTTACTCATTTTATGATACAACAAATTAAAATGCACACAAGGATGGAAGCAACAGCTTCTATGAAGGATTTACTAACAGGAGAAAAATGTCAGAGATTTGTAGCTAGTTTTATTGAGTTCCATCACACAGTGATAAAGTATGTCAGTTTCCACTCCAGTTCCAGTTCCATGACATGCAGGAATACAAGTTCTGTTTACTACATAGGTCACCCAAGTTTTGACTAGGGTCTCAGATGCCTGTAGGGGCTTTCCAGGGTGGATGGGTGGTTGACAGCATCCACTGCAGGTTCACCCATCCCGGGGGTAGGGAGGGGGTTCTCACTCACCAGATGGGTGACATACAGCAGCTGCAGTAAATGTCCGCCCAGTGGCATTCTGAGCTGGTTATGCTCACTCTACTCAACTGCATTTACATTATGTAGCTGACGGAAAACAAGCATGGAGAAGCACACATCTCCTTAGAGGAAGGGAATGTGGGCTTGAAGGACTTGCTGCATGAGGAAGGAAGAGATTATTCCCAGGGGAGATAAGGTAAATGCCAGAATAACCAGCAAGTTGCCCCACTCCTTAACACCCAACTCTTGTTGGGGAATGAATGACAGATGGGAATTCTAAGGCAGGAACACATGGGTTGCAAGGCTCTCACCTAGCCTAGGAATACCTGTCACTTGTTTTCCTGGAATTAATGGGCCAAATGGGAGAAATCAGAGGAACCATTGAGCAAGGTTCTGAGGAGAGCATGATGCCAAGTATTTCTCTTTATTCCAAGAGAGTGTAGCCTTGACGTTACTTAGATAAACTGTCAGGGCAGTGTCCTCTTAAATGGAGTAGAGAGTACATAGCCTCTCTGCCAAAAGAAAGGTTTTCTTGATTGTATTTTCTCCTTAATCTGCATCATATATATTGTACATTTGAAATGTTGTAGTTACATTCTTTTTCCTTGTTCAACTGTGCATAGACACATGCTTTGCATCTTTAAAAAGACAGCATTTTAAGGGGCAGAACTGTTGTTTTTTAAACCTGAAATCAGTTATGTTATATTACGACTCAAATAATATTTAACTTTTGAACATCTGGTAGTAAGAGCTTTTGAAAACCATAACACTTACAAATCTTAAAACTTGTATATGGTTAACTTTCAATGAAAAAAATTGCAAATGCATAACATCAGTGTTTTTTGAAAATCATTCTTCTTTTTTCAACGCTAAGCAGCCTTTCACCTTCAGAACTATACCTTCGAAATTTTAGAACCGATAACTACTAATGTTGACATTGTAAGTCTCCATTACAGCATGGTGGGCATTGCCATATACCTAAACGTCAAAGATTTACTTAGAATTCTGAACCTCTGTAGAGGCTGACAAGCTCACAACATACTCAGGTCAAACCTTAAGATGCAAGTATGACTTTTTTCTCAATGCTGCATGACCTAGAAGTGAGAATCTATAAACTGAGGGGGTGGGGCACCCCCCCCCCCACACACACACACACAACTCTTTTTTTTTTTATTTCATCTGACCTCCCACTGCTAGCATTATTATTCTGCTCAACATATGGATATTACAAATGGGATCGGCAAAGCCTTTTTACATTAATTTAGGTAGCAGTAATACATAACATCAGCATTACAGAATACAATTACAGCAGTAAGATAACATAAAAAGTTTCATAGTAAACACTCCGGAGATACCTAATTCAATCCAAAAGAAGCATAACAGCAAATACCCCTATGGCCATGAATATAACACTGCAATGTGATGCCTCAGTCTCATCTCAGACAATGGGGAAAGAAGTACAAGATTAGGTTAGAGTGGGTCAGGGGTGATTCCAGATGTCCACTATCAAGGACAGGGACCAGGGACAGCCAACAGTCTGCTGCATAACAGACAAAAATACATTTCTAAAAATAATGGATTCTGTAACCCTTGCTATGAAAAATAAGGAATCTCATACAACAAAACTCTAGATAATCTGTTTTTTTTTTTTTGTTCTTTGTCAAATTAAATGTTGAAAAACTTTCCATAAACAGTGCTGAAAACCAAGATACCCAAACCATACTTTATCCTGTTTTGGAAACATGACTCTTCAGACTCCAAATAAGTTAAGGTGTTTCAGTACTTGTATGGATCGATATGTCATAAGCTGCACTACACATCTGCCTGCCTGGACCACAGACGCATTCTTTCTATAGTCAGTTTTTACCCATTTGATTTTCTTTGAAACACAGCTGATTTTTGTGATGTTTTTTGTTAAGCTCAAATGATTATCTTGACTTATTACTAATTAGCACAAGGTTAACAAAAAGAAAAGACAAACGTCAAAGTATATTGGTGAGCTATAACATAACAGCAACTGTCCCACAAGGTAAAGCAGATGGTTGTTGCTTGCCTAAATGATTTCTGTAATTTCTATTCAGCAGTTAAAAGCCAAGCTAATATGTTCTGTACTACAACTTACAGTCATTATCCAATGACTTATTATAAATTATTTACTTAAAATATTACACTGCACACTGGCATATGCTCTCTCTCTCTCTCTTTCAGCTGTTTTTTTTTTTTTTTTTTTTGAAGATATATACTGCAGAGTTTTGTGTATCACTTGAAGTCAGAGATCCTAGCTGTACTGACAGGTTACAATAATTAGCTGAAATATTTTAACATCAAACACGTTCAAGTTTGAGCCTTACAATACCTATCTGCATTCTCTGTAACTCTAAGCCCCTCACTTAACCTTACCTGTGTGGTACTAATATGAAGCAGAATGGTGTGATGGCACTCCCTACAGACAGCTACAATAATAAAGTGCTGCAAGGTACAGTATTTGTTTGGCAATGGGATATCATGAACATTTAAAATAAATACATGCCAAAAGAGATAAAAAACGGGTGTTTAACTGTTGGTGAAGTACGACTAAAACTTATATATTAGGATGGCCCTAGCTAATCTTTTTCCATCAGTTGTAACTAACAGCAAAATTTAAAAAACATTCTGTTTGCAAGGAAAATAGCAGATATTTTTGATACTTAACAAATGTCTAGAGTACCTCTGTCCTAATAATATATTTTTTTAAATTAAATGTAAGCATTATACAATTTAGAGCAAACTAGTACATCAGACATTATACAATGGACCTTAATTTTCATTCAGGAATGTGAAAATCACAACCAGTGCTCCAGTTGTAAATCTAGCATTACCGATACAAAAAAAATTCCTGCCAAACACAAGGACAAATCTCTGCACTGTAGCATAGCTCTCAACTATCCAGATGTTTACAGAATGTCCAGATTTTTACCTCATATTTTTGGTTTGTTCCTCATACAATTTGTGGTTGTCTGGCAGATGACTGAGGATTGAAGTCACTGAATAATAACACATTTGAGTTTCAGACTTCACATCCTTCAGAAATGCATGCCAACACAAAACCTTTTAGTCTAACAACTTTGTAAGTTTATAACAGCAATAGTTACAAATTGTCCCTATTTTTGGTCCTTTTTCCCCCCATTATTTTTGTTTACTTCCAGATTTGTTGTGCTAACAGTTTGAGAGGTATGCATTGTAGCTACTAAAAATAAATGCTATTACCACCATTTCTCTGTGCTACGAACTACAAAACCATAGGTCAAACAGCATGATTTAAAATTCAGAGTCCCTCCCTCCCATATACCACAGCACTGTTCCATGGAGCAGAATACCATATAGTAATTAAAATAAATTCACGAGATGCCGGAAATGTGTAAGCAAAGCATTGCATGCATGAGCCCTACTGACTTCCTTAAAAGAAAAAATAAAAAGGTGCAAACTGCACCCAGTTTGATGTACTTTATAATCATCAGAATGTATATGCCCTACGTATGTGCAGTACATAAATTACACATCCACTAAAAGACAGAAGAAGAGACAGAATACTTAAAAGGGGTAAGATATTTGGTCTTAAATCATGTCACTTTATAATAACTACAACTCCCATTTAGTTATGGAGAATATAAGATCTACACATGGTGGACTATGATTACTTGGGCTTTGCTGTCATGATCAAACCACACCAGTCCTGGATAAATTTTGTTCTCGGTAAGCACATTTAACAGATAAGTACATGCTGTACATTTTTATTCATCCTTTGTTGACCAGGTTAGTCCCACTACGCTAGTGGCCACTTTTTATGGGCAACCTCAGCTGGTATTTATAGTACTAGGAGAAATTTAATCAAGGCATTAGGGAACTCTTTTTAATAGATGTCATGGGCTCTTTTACATCCAGCTGAGATACCATCAACTCAAGCAAATGTGACCTCGGTTTAACATATCGCCTGAAGGATGGCACACTCATGAGTGCAATACCCCCAATTATACTGCACTGCGGTGTTGGCAATCCATTTAACTGACGTGAGAATAGAATCCACAGTCTTCTGCACCAAAGGCGAGTGTGCTGCCTGTTGCATTACTGACACTGCTTGCCAGCCATGATTAAATTCTGCATCACCCATTACCCCAACACCAAACAAGAGTTATTGTTATTAAACAGTGACATTATTTAAGACAAAATGTCTTATCCTTTTTAGTAGTTTCCCATCTCTTCTGTCCTTAAGTGGATGTATAATTCATGTAATGTACATGTGTAGATTATTTACATTCCACTGATTGCATAGTACATTGACAGTGATATAAGAAAAGTAAGTTGAATGCTAAAATAGTGTGGATGCAGATACAAAATTAGGAAGCATGTCGATCAAACAAAAAAAATTTGTATGTGTGTTGGGGGGGGGGTGAAAAACATCTTGTGTATGTATTTATCACCTTGGACAAAACCAGAGTATACTGCAGAGAGAGAGAATGGAGTGCAAGCATGTGATCATTAGCCTGCATCCCTAAAGTAGATGCATTTATTTTCTTTGAAGGGGTTGTTCTTGGGTGATTTCACGAATATCTGTAACTGTTTGATCTTCCTAATTTGTTCTGGGCAATTATTCCACATTGCTGGTGCAACTTTAACAAAAGCTTTTTCAAAGGAGCTTAGTGTGAACTGAGACTTGATCAGCTGGTGCTGCCAGGCTTCTTGGAAAAATAATTTTGGTTTCTAAAACGTAGTTACTAGAGGAGAGCTGGACAGCATGTTTCATGCAGAATTTTAAAAGTAAGAGGCGTGAGTTAAGTAACAATGAGGTCTTGCCAGTGATTGGGATCCACTTGTTTATATTTAGCACAGTGCAGTGATATACTCTATTGCTAGACAGACTGAGCAGACAGCAGTACAACAGTTCAGAGGCCATATTCAAGTCCTAGAGATGGACATTATCAGCTATGGTACACCTAGCCTCAACAGTGATCTAGTTAATTATTTTGCAGGAGACATTTAACTGCGTTAAAATATAACTTGGGACTTGGTAAGAGTGTGAAAAGCAGGTTTTTATGTGCAATAGGGCTAAATATTTCTGATGACTTGAAGGTACTGGGTAGAAGAAATCCTGAAGGGTCACTGATTCTGAATCTGGGAAAATTTTTTAGATTTTTGGGGAGTGCCAAATACCATTACAGTAGTCTTCAATATGTTTACTGTCAGTTTGTTAGCATTCAGCCACTTCCATATTGCTTTGAAGCCTTCTTGAAGTTATTTGTTCATTTTATTTATTTATTTGATTTTACATTTGTTGACCGGGGTAGTCTAACTGGATATATGTCCATTTTCAGTAGAGGCCAGGGGAGATAAGCTCAGAGGAAGTAAAAATATAATCACATTATACAAAGATTAATTTGTATGTTAAACATTTCAAGAAAAAAAAACGGAGTAATCACAGTGGTCGTTTGTTCATAGAATAGTGCTAACTATACAAATACACTTAATACAAAGCAAACGTAGTTGCAATACAACAAATGTAGTTGCAATACAACATATAAAAAGATAGCAGCTGAGTTAGATAATATTTTGGTAAACAGGTTGACATAGAGAAGGAAAACAAAAAGTAGGAGCTTTAATAATCAGTATAAAAGTTAATAACTAGTCTGCTTAAAGAAATTAAGAGGATGTAATAAAATAAATTAGAAAGGTCAAGGACAGTTTGTTAAGAAAAGGAACAAGAATAATTGTGAAGAAGAGAGTAGGTAGATCCAAGTAAGAAAGGTTGTAGATCAGTCAGGTTTGGTACAGGGGCACAACCAGTGTGCTCTGAGAAAAGGTTTCAGTTTGTTTTTAAAGAGTGATATAGAGGGAATTGAGGAAAGTTCGCTAGGAAGAAGGTTCCATGATTTTCCAACAGCATTAGAGAAAAGTGAGTCTCCAGCCCTGTTGTTTGACTTACAAATATTTACTAGAAGTCTATGTGATGAATGTAAGGTCTTTAGATTGTTGTAGGGGATAATGAGTGTAGATAGTATAGGGGTATTGGTAGGATGGTAAAGGGTTTTGTGGGAAATGGTAAGTTGGTGGAATTTAAGCTGATTTTGTAATTCAAGCCATCCTAGTTGCTTCAGATTAGTACAGTGGTGGGTTCTAAAATGTTTACCTGTAGCAAATCTGGCTATGCTAGTGTAGGCATTTTCCATTTTATTAAGGTTGTTTTTAGAGAGATTAGTATATATGGGTGAGGCATAGAGGAGAGTAGAAATGAGATGGGTGTGAGCAATAGTTATTCTAGCTGCAGGAGAGAGGAAGGGTTTGATCCTGTAGCGAGAGCCCAGTTTTCTATTAACAGATTTTAAGGTATTATTAATATGGGTGTCAAAGTTAAGGTTGTTATATATGGTGATACCAAGTAGTTTGGTAGTTGGGTCTGGGGATATAGGAGTATTGTTATTGGATGTTACTGTGAAGTCTACTGGGGAGACTTACAAGTAGGAGTGAAAAGGAGGAGTTTAGTTTTTTTGGGGTTTAGAAGGAGACAGCATTGAGTAAACCATAGTTCAACTGTGTTAAAGACCTTTTGGGTAAGGGAGTGAAGTTCAGATTTTGATGTGGCTGAGCATATAAGTGTCGAATCATCTGCATATTGTATACATGTAGCTTGGGGGATTGCTAGGTGATGGTCGTTGATAAATATAGAAAATAGGAGAGGTCCTAATATGGACCCTTGGGGGACCCCTATGTTGATGGGTAGATGGGTAGATAGAATATTGTGCCATAGCACGGCCTGTTGTCTGTTATCCAGATAGGATTGGAACCATTTTATAGCTAATGCATCTAGTGACAGAGATTTAAGGATTTTTATAAGTAACTGGTGATTTACCATATCAAAAGCCTTAGACAGATCTATAAACAGTGCAGAGGAAAGCATATTAAGGTTTCGTTTTTTGTTGATACAGTAAGTGAAAGAAAGAAGGGTGGTAGTAGTGCTGTGTGAAGGTATGAAACCATGCTGAGAGCTGGAAAGTAAGTTATTATGGATTAGATGGTCTAGCAATTGCTTATGGATGCATTTTTCCATGATCTTTGCTAGAGGAGACAGTAGGGCTATGGGATGGTAATTGCAGAGTTCAGTGGATTTACCACCCTTATGAAGGGGGATAATATGTGAGGCCTTCCATATGCTAGGGATGTGTCCTTCAGTGATTGTTCTATTGATAAGAATGGAAATGGAGTAAGCAATAGATTTGGCTGCCTTTTGTAGGTATTCAGTGGGTATTTGGTCAGCTGAAGGAGTGCATGGTTTAAGTTTTTGGATGAGGGCAAGAATATATGCAGTTGGGACTGGTTGAAAGAGAAATGGAGGGGGTGGGTTAGTGATATAGTTGGATATAGGTAAGTCTTGAGTGGATAGCTGACTGGCAAGGTTTTGAATGGCCTCAGTGAAATAGGTATTAAAGGTATTAGCAGTCTGTTTAGGATTCTCTTGGTCTGTGCCTTGTGGGTTTGGTGTGATGGATTGACCTGGGCGCAACAATTGATTAATACTTGCCCAGAATTTTTGTGGTTGATTATGTTGGGTCTGTTGGAATTGTAGGCAGTAGTTTCTTTTGTCAGGTAGTACTGATTTTTTAGTTTCATTTCTTAGTTGCCTGAAGTTATGTAGACCACTGTAGTATGGCTAGCTTGATGACTCCTGTATCTGTAGTTTAACTAGACTCTACCAGTGTAACGGCCAGATTCAAAAAGGCTACCAGGCAGTATGTACCTCCTGCTAAACTTTTGGCATTCAGAGACAGCCCTAACAAAGAGACTTTGCATGAAAATGTACAGCATTGCATCGGGCTGTCTCTGCAGACATGCTACATGCTAATAAGGTAGTCTGAGCGGAAAGGTATATGTTAATTAGCCATGTCCCCCCCCCCCCAGGAGTCACTTGACTATGTAGATTAGCATGGGTAGTCTTTGCACCTCAAAGCTGTAAACACAGCCAAAAGGCCATGTTGATTCAACATGGTAGAGGTCAGTACTGTGGAGCTTAGTGGTAAGGTAGTGATAGGAAGTGTGTGCATGAGTGTTTGCGAGAGACTGCATGTGTGAGTGTGTGTCTGCCTGTGAGGTAGCAGCCTGCCTGTGAGGTAGCAGTATGGAGGGTCTTCAGAGATTAGATTAGGTTAGGGGTGGCTGTGTGTGTGCAATAAATGTGTATGTGTATGCGTGCACGCAGGTGGGTTGAGGTGGCTACCATACTTCCATGCACCCTAAGATTAATAACAAGACCCTGCAACACTGGGCAGGGGGGAATAACAACTAGCATGAATAGCTTAAAAGTTACGCCTGACCAGTACTTACTGTGAGGATCAGGGGCTGAGGGGAATAAAAGACACCAGGAACAATTCCTAAACTTCCTGCATAATCAGCACTTAGAACAGTAATTGGGATGGGGAAACCGCTACACACCAGGAATACTTTTTTTTTCACTTTACATGCCTTAATGGCACTTAAACATCACAGGGTTTGGGTAAGATCACTGGACGATAAGCAGAAGTCAAAACATATTGCAGGATATGGCACAGGAAACTCTAATGTCTGTCATTAATGACTGAAATATTCCATGATTTATGTGGGCAACACAAATAGACATCAGGGTTCAGACAACACAGTGACAGGTATGGGGGTCTGTGGGGTGGGTGTGTGGTGTGTGAGAGAGGGTGAATGGGAATTATCTCTGCTTTCATGATGTGTCTGCCAGCACTGTTAACTATCGCAGAAAATGCTGAGCTGTACTTTATGGTAATTAACTGTGATTCAGAGACATGCAAATTAGCTCATAATGAGGTCTTTTCTCATTGCAGCTAATGTGTCTCTGAATTGCAAATCACCACTTCGAGAACACAGGGCCTTAATGAATCAAGTAAATGAGTAGAGTGTCAAGATTGTTTAAAACTACTGTATAACATCAGAAGAATATCTGAAGTCAGACAGCTTACATTCTAGAGATACATGGTCTATAATTCTGAATGCACAAAAAGAAGAACCTCTCCAACAAGCAAAACAACTGGTATATTAAAAAATGAATAAAAAGCAAAATAACCAGTTGTACCACAGCAACAACTTTATTCGTAGACAGCAGGACAACAAGTGGTAAGTGCTTTCAGGGAATCAACCCCTTCATCAGACCATGTTTTGCTTTTTATTCATTTTACAATTCTGAATGCTCTATTAAGGTCTTGAAAAATGGCACTGGATAGGTTTCCTTGCTCAAAGTTGACAAATATATGATGAGTCAATGTGCAGACTGCTGTCACGGTACTAAAGTTAGGAAGACAACTATGCTGAATGTCTGTCATAATGTCATATTTTATAATGTAATCGAGGATCTCATCAAAAACAATATTTTCTAGAGTGGACATACATTGGCGATATGGCAAAAATCATTACTAATTGTAGGGGAGGGGTACTTGTCAAGGAAGGATGAACAGAGAAAATTAAAGTCTGAAATTTTAATGGCAAGTGTCAGAGAGAGAACAGATAGGCACAGAATTTAATATTATGGCTGGCAAGTTTTAATACTTAGGGGTACACAGAGTGGACATCAGGGTTGTCTCTGCAATCTAACTTCTCAAGAAATGGTTATAATTTGTAAGTAAAATAGGGATGTCATAGACTTTATGAATTGGGGACATGGGTACAATTCTAGGGAGGGGCTGTAGAAAAGAAGGTTACTAGTGAGTGGGGGAATTACTGATGTTTTGTTTTCATAGGTTCATAGGTAGATACTAGGCTATTGGCCCAAGGGCCTAAGTAAGCCTAGCCAACAAGGTTCCCTGGCTTACACCACCCAAGAATGTTATATGCCTGTCATCAAGAGTGTGTCTGGTTCAAAGTTTTAGAAAGATCTTGGCTGTGCCAAAGTTTTTTCTCTGCCTTCCAAAATGGTTTAGGTTACCTAAGATGTGCAGTCTGGCATAGCTGGTGCTTACTCATGTATCATACCTCAGCTGCTGATACTTATTATACTTGTCAGTATTAAAGGGACCCTTCTTCATTTGAACCCTAGCTATGTCCCTACTTTTAATTACCTTTTAGACATTGTGGTTGATGCATGTGGTTCACCTGATATGTACTATTTTTTTAACAGGGTATAATTGCTTAAGTAAGGAGTGAGCAGGTTACAAAAGGAGGAGAGTGTTGTAATGGGATCCCAACACTAGTCCATAGTTTGCAGCTATGAGGACAGCAAATCAGCTGAAGACTCAGGGAATGTCCTAGGCAGAAGTGCAGTAGGATACAGCTGTCCTAGGATGAGGACTTACTGATTGTCCTAAACGGGAGTGCAGTAGGTGATACATAGAAGAATATGAGAAATTCAGGTAAAATCTCTTAACATAACTCTGTTTTGTTTAAGATAAAGTCACTGTCCCCAGTTATATTATATTTATAGGTGTTGCTTATGAGGCACACAGTCTGGTAAGGTTTCTGGAAACTAGCAGACCATCTGCTGACATCAAGCAATTTTAAATACAAGTGCCACAAATCTATTTCTATAATGAATACAATTAATGGCTACAGAATAATGGCATGCATTTTGAAAATATGCAATGCACTTTCAGTTTTATGGAGAGTTATAAGTTATGAATATCGGGCAATACTTTGAAATGACTGGTACTAGAGGGCTGGTGATTAATTAGTTATGCCCATATGTCTTTTGCATTAATTTTTATCTTTTCATGCAATACAGTTTGCAACAAAAGAGGGATACTAGATGTTAAAGCTGAAACTGGTGTGTTAATTACCTCAATTAGTAGAAAATTTTAAAACAAAGGTTGTCTACACACAGTGATAATAGATCCATAAGTACAGGGACGAGACAAACACTTTGATTGCCTGGTGTGAAAGGAACAATCAGGACCTGAATGTTAATAAGACCACAGAAATGATTATGGACTTCAGGAGAAAGGCAACAGTTCACCAACCACAAACTATCAAAGGGGAAGTAGTAAGAAAAGGAACATACGAAATACTTGCTGAATCGACCAATCTGGCCCACAACTGGTTCTCATAACTTGTGTCTGGAAGGAGGGAAGGAGGTACCGTAGCTTCTGCTGTAGGACTACCAGATTCAGGAGCAGTTTGTATCCTACAGCTGTGAGACTTATTAATATGGACACCAACCATAATACTCAATATATTAAACCTCTTTTTTTCATGTAACCCTGCTGTGCTGAAAAATTACTGCCAGCATTACTTTTATGCAATATGATGGCTATAATGAGTCACGTCTAAGGTTAACAAGTGCAATATGGTAACTAAACAGCGCTATTCACTAGTCTCTCTTTATTCTCTATCTTAACAGTGTAGGGGTTTGGTGGTGGGTATTTATTTGTTATTTATCATTGGATAATGGGTATTGAGTGTGTTTATGTAATGTGAACTACCTCTTACATGTCATATGTTGTTATTTTCTTTCTTATGGTATTCTCTGATACCGCTGTATCTATGTTATTTGCACTGCATTTCTCTCATGAGCTGGCATTTGTAATTTCATTTAGGTTGCACTTGCGTGGTCCTAAATGACACTAAAGTTTCACTGAATTTTTGAATCCATGTTGTCTCATTCTCCTTCAGTTCAACCTCTTGGTTATCAGAGATGACCGGATCCAACCTCTGCACCTTTTTTATAAAGCTGTCGGTCTGAGGCTGTGACTCTTCCCCTACCCATAACTCCCTTCATTCCACTGAAATACCTCAGATCAAGTTTGCTGGCATATCCCCAGATATTATCTATACTTTATAACTAAAGTAGCTAAGTGCTAGGGGATATATTAATACCTATAGTATGGTACAGCATGGAGAATTTCCCAGACAGGGTCTCAGATGAGGTTCCTCCATTACCAGAAGCTGTCAATGACAATACTGGAAGGGGGAAGGAGGGAGAGATGCTGAACCAGATGAAAATGAGACAAGATGGATCTATTGTTATGGTGAGTACATAACTTTCTTACCCGAGGTTGTCTATTTTTGTCCAATTCAACCTTTGAGACAGAATACCAAGTTGAAGAACACCCGGGTGACATCAAGGAAGGACATTCCAGAGAATGGTGGAACCAAAAGAAGATCATGTTCTGGATTGCATATCCAATTTATAAAGGCATACTAAAGTACTGACAGTGGACCATGTTGCTGCTAAAAAATATCATCAATGGGAACTCTCTTCATGAAAGCCATAGAAGTACCACCCAGGACACAGAAGAGCCAGTACCAAAGGCCTTGAGGAACACAGATTCATCTGATGAAGGAGTTTTGGTGGAACAACCCCTTTGTTGTTTTATCAGTTCTAGAATATCATGAAATGTGACATCTTCTAGAGGAGATCTCGGGGAACCTTCACCTTCATCCAGTTCTGAGTCTACTATGACAAACTCTAGAGAGGGGTCTATATGTTTCAGTTTACAAGTCTGTTTCCTAGAACATTGTCACTGGATAACCTCAGGAGATAGGTCTGGATCAGACTGGGAATTCAAATGTTAAGTATCCTCCAGGCCTAATGGAACTGAATGTCCCCATCAAATGACTGGAGTGAGTCATAGGATCCAATAGAGGTTGGTAAAAATCTGAGCATAAAGGTGGCATACAGCTTCTTGGCCTAGCCAAAACCCTTTCAGATACCTCAAAAGCTGAGGACATTATTGCCGCAGAGAGAACATCTCTCCTATCCAAAGAAGAATGAACAATTCAAGCCCCAAATGGTGTTGGCCCTAAGACTGACCTCAAATCCGAGCTATGAGAGCTGAATCCCTGAGAGGTAGAGATGGTTCTGAAAACTTCAGAGTCAATTCCACCCCCAGAACCATGGTGCCAATGCTTCGGCTCCTAAACTCATCTCAATCCAAAATAATCTGAATCAAGAGAGTAAGAGATTCTGATGGAGTCAACGTTGCCCAAATTGTTGGCTCCAACAGAGGTGAATTGGAGGGGGGGGGACTGGTGAGAACTAGATCTGTGGGGTAGTCCAGTACCAGATATATCAGTGGAGCTGTAGTTGGACTTGCACCTGGAGCATCCAAAGGGGGATGGCACTGGAAGAACCCTTGGCTGGATTTGTGTCCTCAAGAAGCTCTGCATCTTTCAATCAACTTCAGTTTCAGTGATGCTGCTGGTAGACCAAACAGACCTCAAAGAAGAAGTCATCAATGGAGGTCTGAAGTATTGTCATTCTTGTAAAATTGGGGAGTAGAGTCTAGGACTCAGCGGATCTAGAAAAAATCTTGGGTGAGGTGAGGAGATTGGATCCAGGAGGCTGGTGGATCTGACTTCCTCAGAGTCTTAGATGCTAGACCTGAAGAATCTGTTGGATCAGGAGACCTTTTTCTGGTCTTTACTACTGTCATCGCCAAAGATCTTTCTCATCCTTCTTTGGATTTTATCCTTATTATTCTTCTTGTCCATATTTTTTTCCAGGGGAAGCTGAAGTTGGTCTAGTGGAAGGTGGGAGGTTGAGAAGCAGACCCTGTGTGAGGGGGAAGCAAACCTTGCAGGATGAATTTTCTTTATGGTGCTGAATGGCTCTAGCCCCAAAAGAGACACAGATGTTACAACACCCAAAAACACATTCACAGAGAATGCAAGTCTTATGGTAGAATTTTATGCCCACAGGCCATGCACTTTCTAAGCCCCTGGATTTTTTCAGACATTAGAGGAACAATAACTATAATAAGACAAGAGCATTTAGAACTTACTTATGTTAAGAATCTAAATTACTCCTCTCAAAAAGGTATTAAGAAAACTACTTATCTAGTGGGAAAAGGCACTTAGATTGCAGGCTACAGTCTGCCTTCCCTTCCAGTGCTTGATCTTAGAGTAAGGCAAACAAGCAAACAGAAAGGGATAGGGGGATTTTAAGTTAAAGACCTGATTTGTTAGATTTTTTAGTTGAACCCAGAACAGAAGCAGCTGTTAAAAAAGGGACAATTAGCAGGGCATATAAAACATTGCAGGATAACTATAAGAATCAATCAGAGTAGCTTAGAAAAGTTTGCAAAGAGAGATTGGAAAAGTGATTTACAAGAAAACAATGGGAAGACATTATGCACGTCTCTCATGAGTGCAACCAAGTCCAGAAGGTTTAGGATCTTTGCTTGGAAGTGTCTGCATAGGCAATTTTATACCCCGAGCAGACTTTAAAGAATTTTTCCTCGGATAGATAGCAAATGTTGGAGGTGTGATAAAGAAGAAAGAGGTAGCTGGGAACATATGCTTTGGGAATGTAATGAGTTGGCAGATTTTTAAAATTCCTACAGAGTACTATATCAGAAATACTGGGTGAGGAAATGGCTGTAAGTAAAGAAATAATTTGTTTGAGATGGGGTATAGGATCTAGAAAATGGAAATCAAAGACTACACCAACTGTATTTGAGGTACTGAATATTATCAAATAAATAAAAGAACTGAAAGTGGGAATTTTAGAAAAGGGAAACAGCAAAATACATAGAAGTAAATGGAAAATTTGGGAACAATACATGCATAATAATGTTCAGGAAGAGGAGGAGAAGTGAGGTTTACGGGAAGGCAGGAATTCGGCAATTTTTTTGAAATGCTGGATTGATGATAGTAACAAAGAACATATATGTGTTGTATGTGGTATATGAATGGAAACATATTAAAATGGTTTGTTTTCTTTTCTGTTAATGTATGTATGTCTTAAGTGATGATTTAATAAAGGTGTTTAAAAATATATATCATAAAGAAACAAAGCATGCAAGTCTTGTACTTTATGAAAGATAATAAAAAGAAAACATGGTCTGATTGTGTTTGCTGCAGAATGAAAAAAAAAAAGCAGTACACCTACAGAAAAAAATATTTCATTTAAAAGTTCTAAAGGGAAATTCCATTGATAAATCATATGCTTTTAAAGCAACACACACAATTAACTGCAACCAAAGCATCTAAATCTTTAGCACACCATACACACAAAACATCGATACTTACCACACCACAACCCTATTAAACATTTATTGTTGGTGGGGGGCAAGTCCCCTACTCCATGATGTGAGGCCAAGTCCTCACATCCCAGATCTCTAGCTGGGTCTGGATGGAAAATAAAAAGACATATCACATTCTCTTTCTTCTCCATATCCCACAAACCAAAATAGAAAGCACAGCATTTGTGACATAGCCAGTTTGGGCATAACGGGATATCAATTATAGAAACCCTGTGATTCGTCTACAGTGATGTGCTGAGACTCAGTAAAACATTGGGTGACAGACTGCCAGTTTCCCACAAAAGGACTGTTGTGAATGGTATATTCAGCTAGGATATACATTATAAACTTAAATAGCTACTTATCACTGACTTGTACCATGGCATCTCAGTCAACCATAATGAAAGGTGACACAGTATCCCACTTATGCAAACATTAAAAGAATTAATGAATGATTACTGAAAATATTGCATATTTATGTAGTACATGAAGTGCACTGAATACTTCAAATATCAGCAAAAATTGTATGCTTGTTATGCACTTAACTGATATCAGAGAAGTGCATAAAAGTTTTGTAGTACATGGAGCATGGTGGTTATACTCTCAAATCAGCAAAAAGACAAGCTTATCATGCAGTTTCCTTATGTGCATAACATGCTTTATGTATCCTTCACTGCTGTTAAACTCTATTCCTGTGCTGCAGCAAACATGGCACCCACTAAAATACAGCTTCAGAATGCTTGCGCACCTTTAGAAACTGCAATACACTTTGCCCTACTGCGCGTGTGCACAGACAAACATACACACACAATGAAACTGTGGCAGTTTGAAATATCTAATGTCTTTTAAAGCTTTCACAGGAACAGTGGTATACTTCACTTCTGACTACTCTCTGTGTGGCAGACAGTGCTTAGTGTGTTACAGCTTTCTCATTAAGCTGTGGCATACTTAGTATCCCTACGCTTTTTATGTCTCTTTAACTGGCAGCATATTACAGCAGCTAACCCTTCATGTAATACAAAGAATTATGACTGAGTTTCTCCAGTCCTAACCAAGTAGCTATGTCTTCCTGAAATAGATGTCAAGATTCAGCTCATGAGCTTTTCTTCAATGCACTGTTAACATGAACGTATTAACATCCATTTCTCAGATATGTGACAACTTGGTTATGATCAGAGACCTGATTATAATCCCCTATATTATATATAATATTGATAATAAAATAATAACTAATAAAGACAAACACCTTCCTTCACTTTTAATACTATGCTCTTTTGGGGGGTGTTAGTCCAAGTCTGTGATTTACCAGTTAACACATCACAATATACAGTATATTGTCATATCTATCATTTACGGTACGTTCAGGACAAGTCTATTATAGTGACAACACAGAATGACCTAGAAACCATACTGCTTTTCATACAACTTAATATGCTTTGTACCTACGCTTATTTAGCATCTCCATGTCCGATCGTCCTCTTCATTGGTCACTGCACCTTTCCTAACAGAAACTTCTACACTTAGTTTACAAGGCTAAAACAGCTCTTACCTGTCAACTGTACCAAATCCCTCAGTGTTTACTGGTTTTGAGGACAAAATAATGGGGTGTCACGAATTCCCGAGTGCTCCTTCATTTCCCAATTTTTTTTTTTTTTTTTTTACAATTGTTAAGTTATGGCTGATGTCATCATGCATTTCCCACAATGTCATCAACGTGCAGGGGCATTCAGCTTCATGAGGCAGTGCCCGACTGTCTGTCAGACTCACAGACTGTGGCGAGAGTTTCAAACCAAGGGTGGTGATGTTACTACTAGCAGTTGTGTGGGACTGCCTGCACAACTATACACACATTGCCTGTTTCCTAAACAGGAAATTAAATATGCCTTAATCAAATTAGAGCTATTAAGATAATCAAATTATAGCTATTAGGATAATTATTACATTAAAAGTTTTTGGTCGGATGGTTGTACATACAAGTAAGAATGCAGTAACAGAATTATGTTTACCACCATTTTCATTGGAAATACACCATACACGTCAACACAAATTTCTTCTGTTTATTAATGTGCAAACTAAATATAATTAAACATTTAAGTAAAGGTCCTGATCATGGGTGTCGTTCCTTTAACTCTTGATTTTTGAATTTAGAGGGACTAACACTGTTAAGAGCTCCCACCTCATTAATATGGAAACAGTTGAGCGGTATTTTATTTTTATTTTATTTTTTATTTTATTTTTATTTTACATTTGTTGACCGGGAGGATCCGACTGGATACATGTCCATTTTCAGCGGAGGCCCGGGGAGAAAAGCTCCAAACATAGGTACAAAACAATTTGAATAACAGTGAAATATATTTTACATTCAAAGTTAGAACATATGTTGTTCAATTATAATTTATTTAAAAAGGGAGAGGATTTAGGATAGTAGGGAGAAGTAGGAGAGTCAGGTGTAATGACTGTTAGTATAGCCGAAGGTTAACTACCCCGGATTTAGGCAGTGACAATTTCGTATTGTACCCAGATGTGTTTTTAGGTATTTAGGTATGATGGAAAGCAGTAGCTGCCGCCAGACACATGCCAGAAAACAGCCTTTTAAAGTTTTTTTTTTTTACATCCACAGTGTGGTTTCCTTATTTATATATTCCAAAGTCTGGCATTCTCCATTTTTCTCCGTGATGTGGTAACACTTTTTTTTTTTACATTATCTCTCATTATTATTACATGAGGGATAGTTGTCCATTAATCTGAGTCTGAAAATGTTTGACCCATAGACCCAGGTACACAGTAATCAACAGCAGCTGCAACTTGCAGTAGAAGTTGGTCAGCTACACAGAAACAGGCAAAAAAGGCAAAAATATGGCTGAGTTTGTAACTGACAAAATCAAAGGAGATAAGGTTGTCCTTACTGTCAAAGGGCAGTTGAAACCTTTAGCAATACTCGTTTAAACCAGGGTGGCTGGATATTATAGATATCAGCTCCCTAAGCAATATGAGCGGCATACAGGATTATTCGCAACAGCTCACAGGATCTCGGACTGTTCCTCATGTATTTACTGGGAATGAATGTGTTGGAGTACGTACAGATGTAAAGGGTTTGCACCAAAATGCATAGTTGGAAGGAAAACTATGAGCCATTAATGCTTTAGTATAACTTTACAGTTGAACAGTGAGTAGAAGAATGAACACGAATGTCACATTTGAACAAGACCTTCAGAATGACTGTAGTGGAATCCAGCATAATTTTGTATAATTGTATTACAGCAAATGTTTGACCCACAGCCTGTGTCATGGATAAAGTCTAGGATGTAGAGCCCCAGATCTCCTTTCAGTCACAGTCAGGGTAAGACACAGAATTTTTGGACTGGTTTGTGTAGTTGTTTCTTCCTGCAGTTGTTTGAATATCCATTCCAAGCTATCACTGCATGTTTTCATGACAGTATGATCTTATTTTCAGTTAACAGATTTTAAAAAAGCTGTTTGCATGTAAACTATATAATGCACTGTAGAAAGATTACACTGAGCTGCTCCAAAATAGGTGAATTTTCATGTCACGTAATTGAAGTACGCTTCTGTACCTCTTTTAACCCTATTTTTGTTTAACGGCAGTTAGTGCTAAACACATATTCAGGGATACTGATTAGCAGTTGTTTGGTTCAGTTCTTGAATGAGAAAGTACTACTCTCAATAATGTTAATATGAAAAGTTAGAAAACGTGATTGCAATGGGCTCTGGCTGTGAGAGTCGAAGTTTACTCATTGTCCAACTGTGTGATAATGTTTTATATGCGCATATTTGGCTCTTCTCTCCAACTGAAAATGTGAAGTTTTTTTTTCAGGGCAAGAAAGTAAACATTTAGATATTTGGGAATGTTTTAGACTCAGCTGAAAATTGGGTACGTCCACATGGATTTTCCAAGTCAATGAAGTAAAAATAAAAATATTCGGGGATGTTTTTCATGAGGGAACAGTTAACTGAAAAAACTATTCCTTTAGCTTTCCTGGGAGAAACTCATAGCCTCCTACTATTTTATGAAATAATTTACAGAACTTGAAGGGTTTTCTTGCTTACAGTGAAATATTTAGTGTAATAATTATTAAACTTACAAATTAGTGTTTTTCTCATTTTTTTCTCTTTTTTTTCTGTATTTTACCACTTTGTATTCAACCTACTTAATGCTCCCCCAAGACTTTGTGTGGGTGGTACATGCCATTGCTTTGGCACATGCCATTGCTTTGGTACCTTATGGCCTCAAACTATTTGTTGTTGCTAATGCCGACTATGGTATGTTGTTATGTTTAGAGTGAATTTAACATGTTTACGGTTGAGTGGCTGCACTGTGAACCGCATAGAAAACGTTTTGGTTAAGTGCTTTATAATTTGGGTGCTTGCCTGACTGACATGTGAAAAAGTGGGGATGTACACATTAGAACCAGAAACACTGTCAGTTGAAGGGGAAGGCAGACAACTGGTAACAACAGCATATGGAAGAACCATAGTATAAGTGAAGGTGTAATTGCTGGAGATCAGCAGTCCTTAATCTTTAGTAGTTAAAGGCATCTGCAAAAAAGTTTTCCTCTTGTTAAAAAACAACAATGGGATTCTATTATTAAACGCTCAACTTCTCTGTCCTTTTTCTCCCTATTTACTGTCCCTGCTATGAATAAACAACTATACAGCATATAAAATATTTTAAACTGACCATTTCTTCCCACTAGAACAGTACCTTACTGTACTGTGGTGCTTTCACTTTCAAAAAACTTTTATCCCACCCTGGTACAGGTTGCTGCAGCTCCAATTCACTGATGTCATCAAGGCCACTGAATACAGGTAGTTTTCTGGTCAATTCCCTCCCCAAACTGACATCACCATGGCAGTTCTAAACACCCACCCATACTGTGATGTCACAGCTCCCTGGTTCTTCCCCTACCCATACAGAAAGTAAAGGCTAAAACAAGGAAACAGTACATGAGACACGTCTCCTGCTGTGAGCTGTCAATCACAGCAGTTAATAGCTCAAATTGCCCTTACCACTTTGATAGCTAGGGAAGTTGGGTGTGAAGGGGGATCGGAGATGAGTCAAAGTAGTACAATTCAGGCTTCACAAAAGACTGCAGTTTAGCCATTCTAAAAAAGAAGCAGCAGTAAAAATCACTTTGAAAGTCTGTTTTATGGCATTTACACTGTTTGTGTTTTAAGTAGTCATTGGATGGCATGAAATGTTACTTAAAAACTGACTGAAAGTGACAGGAGCTTTAGGAAGAAGGAGGCCTGCTTGATGCATTTATTTTTTTAATGACTACCACTGCATTGTGGGATACCTCGATGCAGCTTAAACAATTAGAATTACTTCAAGATGCCTGACCCCATGTGATCAGACACATAAATTACGTATAAAAATATTTAAAAACCTGTAAAGATTGCCAGAATGGTGTGAAAATGTAGGAAACATCAAACCATGATGAAATAAACATGTTTTTTAGTCTGTAGGAGCGGTTCTATTTTAATCAGCTAAGGAATAAACTGTGCCTTACTCATTTGGTTGGCTCAAACAAAAGAATGCAATCCAGCGGACTTGAATAGTGTATAGTGCTACATTTAATTCAATGTATTATTTGTCATACCTCTCAATCTCTCAGGGAAAGAAATCTGGACAAAGCCAAAAATAATGGTGGGATAAAGGTCCGAAAATAGGGACAGATTTGAAATATTGTTCATGTAAACTCACACAGTTGGCTAGAATAACAGGTTTTGCATTACGTATTTTCTGAGGAATATGAAGTCTGAAATTCAAATGTCTGCCATTACTTATTATTATTTAGTGACTTCAATCTTCATGTTGGCATTTCACAATTCCACTGGAGTGGGTGGAGTTACATGATTATGTATGGTAATTTTATGTTAAGCAATGTTCTGACTTTTGGCCAGTTGCATCTACTTTTCATGGTTCTTTGTCCAGATTTGTGACGTTTCCAGGTTGACAAGGTATGAAGCAGCTCTAGTCTAAAAGACTTCAATACTGCTCATTGTGCAATGCATTAACGAGGTTTAAACAAACTAAAATCATGCAGCACGATGCTAGAAGCATCTGTAATACTGTACCAGAGTTCCAACTATGGTATAGCTGATTAAGTCTCAGTTTTACCCCGTGTCACAGTATTAGTTTAGCCCATGAGTGCATAATGAGGAATTTAATATTCTGGGATATACACTATTTAGAAAAGCCTACAGAGTAAAATGAACTTGAGGAGTTGCAGTGTTTTAGAATACGCTTTTCTGCTTCAAACTTCAAGCACATCAGTCACACAATAAACATGGAAGGGAACCACTTTGCTACTATTGCAGACAGGCACTGACAGACAGACACTGACACACTTCTAATTAATGGGTGAAACTGTGCTAAAAATGACAAAGCATGTGATCTAGTAAAACAGAATTTATCCTGGTGCAGTGAACATTGCTGTGGAGAACTTTAATTGCTTTGGTAGTTCAGTATTATCTTGGCAATTATACATTTCCAATGAAATTATTATGGACTACTTAGCTGTGGAATTCACCCACTTCTTTAGAGAACACACAAGAATTACTGACTGCGTGCTAACAAAATAGCCTGAGCACTATGTTGCTACTAACATGTTGACATAACACTCAGTGACCACCACCTGACCTATACCACATGGAAGCATGGACCTACACCAACCACAATAAAGATAACATGTATAACAATGCTGAAACATCTCCCCATTAAACAATTAGAACCACAGATATGTTTTGTGAACTACAAAAGTATTTAAATCTTATATATGAGACAGAGTCGGTTCTCATTTACTTTAAGAACTTTTACATGGACTTATTTAATAATCATGGACCACCAAGTTTCATCAAGGCCAAGAAAAACAGACTTTCTGGCTTAAGAGCTCAGTAGAACAGCACTGTTACCTCCCAGCAAGAGGTTCTCTGATTCAGGCCTTGGCTGGAGTGGTTTCTATGCAGAGTCAGTGTGTCCTTTTCTTCCCATATTCCAAAGACATGTGGGAGGTGGACTGGCAACTTCTAAACTGTGCATAAGTGTGTGTGCATATATCTGTGATATGTAAAATGGGTCTGGCAACCTAATTCCATTTCCCTTTGCCTAGTAAACTCTGTGAATGGTGACAAAAGTCAGCTGTGGGTTGTAAGCCTAGATGGATGAGGAGAAAACAGATTGGCATGCAGACGTGCAGCCTTGAAAGTTTATAAAAAAGTCATAAGGCACACCTACATAGGGCTTCTGAAAAGTTTTAAGCCTAACCAAGAAAGGAATGATGTGGAGCCATGAAACTTGCAAGTTATTCAACATATTCTCCCCGAAGTTCAATGCACTTGGCACATCATATCTGAAGTTCCTGTAAACCTACCAAAAAAAGTCTGAAGTATGGTCACTGAAATACTGTTCTGCTGCTGCAATCACCTCCGAATCAGTCGAAAACTTCCGCCCTTTCAGACTTGTTCTAAGGTTTGGAAACAGGAAATAGTCAGATGTAGCAAGAACTGGTGAGTATGGTGGATGGTCTATGAAGTCAAACCCCAGTTTTGCCAAAACATCCAATATTTTGCCACCCTTGTGAACAGGTGCATTGTCTTGCAAAAACAGAACTCCTTTCTGCAGCTTCCCTCTCCTTTTTACTGTCAATGCCTCCTTCAATCAGTACAGCAAGTTACAGTAGTATTCTGCATTAACTCTTTGGCCCTTTGAAAGATAGTCAGTCATTACAGCATCTTCATCATCCCAAATCACTGTGGCCATGACCTCTCCTGCTGACTTTTGGGTTTTGAACTTCTTTAGCCTTGGTAAACCTGAGCGATGTCATTGCATGGACTGTTGTTTTGTCTCAGGATCATAGTGATGTAACCAAGTTTCATCAACAGTAACTAGTCATTCCAAAAAGTTGGCACCAGCTTGATGAAAAGGCTGCAAAATCAACTTAGAAGTGTCCACTCAACGTCTTTTCTCATGGGCATTCAAACATTTGGTCAGCCACTTGGCTGACAGCTTCTGCATACCCAGCTACTCATGGATTATAAACCTAAAGCATTCCCTGGATATCTGCAGTGTCTCAGCAATTGTTTTAGCCACTATACACTGATCTGCCAAAATCAGGTCATTTACATGGTAAACAATTTCAGGAGTTGACACCCTTTGAAGCCTCCCAAACCTTGCTGTATCTTCAGTCTCAAAATCTCCATGTTGAAAGTTTTCATACCACTTCTTCACAGTTGAGTAAGAAGGGAACTTGTCATTCAATGTTTGCATCATGCGTTCATGGATTTTCTTTGGAGGTTTCTTCTGCAGGAATAGGAACTTCATGATGGCTCTTAGTTCCACACTTGAAAATTACACACTTTTCCTTGACATGGTTCAATCAATAATCTGAAACAATGTCAAAACACAGAGTTATGATTCTGGAAATTGGCACCTTACAAGATGAAATAGCCCTCTTTCCAGCTACACAGGCAAAATAATGCTCACTATTAAGAAAGTTGGTCATGCTTAGAACTTTTCAGCACCCCCTCGTATCATGGGATGCTTATAAATCTCTCTATACAACAAATGTCGATCTTTGAGTCATCAGGCCAAGAAAAACTTTTACTCAGACCTTCAATGTAGGAAACTTAAAAATCCATCAGGATTGTAGAAACATACCTATAATGTGCTTGGGAAAGTGACAGCGATGAGAACGGTGTACTTGAACATAGCTTACCCTATTGTACAGCTAACAAATGTACAGTCTAATTCTCCTCTAATGCACTGTAACTCGTAAAAGCTCTCTGAATGGGCAGTAACCACCCACTACAGAAAATACTGATAAATGATGGTTCGCTTTCTTATCCACTTCAGTTTATAAAAAGGGCTATAAAGGAAGGTCAAAGAGCATGCCTTCACATCTATTGAAAACCATCCCCAACTTACTAAAGAAAGATGGCCCCCTGTACTGCAAGTCCAAAACTGAGGTCAAAAACAGAACCTTACAGGAAAACTATTTTGCCTTCTTCTAGATGTCAGGCACACAATCTCTTCAAGGGAGGCATAAAGTTGTAGCAATAAGTATCATGGTTTGGGCCTAGTCAAAGCACATGAACAACACTGGTTAAATTAGTTACCTATGTAATCACTACTAGCTGAGACAGAGAGTTTCAAATCACTGCTAATTTCCTGGACTCTTTCAAAGCCTTTTATGAAGTGGGATCATTTGTTACTCATTAGCAGGCAAAGGAAATGGGCTACCTCAGACTATTCTTTAGTGGCCCACCATTTACTACAGTGACTGCACTCAGTCTATAGCCTTGTAAAACTCGCTCTCAGCATGCTATAAAACAAAACCTAGGAGTACCTTATGGGTCTATCGTTAGCCCTCTACTTTTCTCTGTTTTATTAATACAATGGATCAACAAAAAACAGTTCTGACAATAAATCTTTAAAGACGGAACTACAAGACAGTGTGATCATGATACATAGCTAGTTTTAGCATAAAGCATTAGCGCTAAGTGAAATAAATGGTAATAGTTATTGGGAGAAATTCCAAAGAATCTCTTGAAACACTAGCAAACAAGAGAATTCTGAGATAAACAGTACTGAATGGAAAGTGTCAGTGCTAGACGTATCTTGCTATTACAAGTGACAGCAACCTCAGCTTTGGATATCATGCTTATTTTACAGCAACAAAGGCAAAAAAAAAAAAAAAAAAAAAAGTAATCCCTAAAACGTGTAGCCTAATTAGCCACCTACTACCTATTACCAAAACGCTCAGGGCTGAAGCCCTGTTATTACCAAAGCTGCTGTAAGGTATTCAATGACAACCAAACTGGTATCTACATACAATGCAACTGAAACTGGTAGCCGTCTAAATGGTGCAGTCTTAACTTCTATCTACTACTAGATATTCAGAGGCTGAAACTGTGCTTATGCCAAAGCTGTGCTATGGATACATTGCTATGGAAAACCTTGACAAACTCCATCTCAGAGGCTGACAACAGATCCTAGCTATCACGTGCCAAGGCCCCAAGACAGAGGCATGGTTCCAATAACTTTGGAGTCAATCCTGTCCCTCGAGCCTCACTCCAAGGCATCAGCTCTGAGGCCCTTCTTTATCCCACAAAAGCGTCAAACAAGTAACAGATACCATCAGAATTGAAGTCAACAGGAATGTCGGCTCCAACATAGGTGCTCTTTGGAGGCTCAGACCTATGGACTTCAGATCCGAATCCCAGACCAGTATAGGAGAGGAGACACCAGTAGAGGGGCGGATGGACTCAAGCCCAGTATGCCCAAAGGGTACGTCACCAGGATGACCCCCAGTTGAAAATGTATTTGTAGAAACCACTGCATCATCCTGCTGACATCATCTTCAGTAAGGCTTCTTGTGGAATGGAAGGACCTCGAAGATGAAGCCACTGGTGGTGATCGGGAAGAACGCCTCTCCTGTAGGAAGGGGGAGTGGATCCTAGGACTCACCAGCTCCAGTGAGGAAATATGAAGGTAGCATCAGTGAACAGATCTGAAAGGTCTCTATATGCGAATGCTTCTGTGTCTTCAGAGATGAACCCAAAACTTCTGCTGGATCTGGCGAGTGTTTTCCTAGCTCTCTTTCCAATTCCTTCTCCTTTTCCTTCAGTTTTGCCTTAGGGGTCTACATTTTTTGGATTTCTTGGCTGGAGAAGCAGACTCAGAAGTAAAAGAAGGTGCTGACATTCCTGCTTGGGTGGAAAGAAGGTCCTTATAGACTAATTTGTCCCTATGTACCTGTAAGGCTCTTGTACCAAACAAAGCACACACTTCACAGTCTGAATCTAGTTGTGCCACACCTAGAAAGTACATACACAAGGAGTGAGAGTCCTGCAGGGGAGTTTTGTGCCCACAAAGTGAACACTTCTTTAACCCTGAGACCTTGTCTGCCATAACAGAATAACTAAGTCCTCACTGAGAAAAATAACACAAAGTCACAAGGTCAATTACATAAAAAAGTACTGCTAAAATCTCAGAAAATGCTTTAGCTATAAATAAACAAAAATAATAAGAGGGAGAAAGCACTACTGGAGCTTAAAAAGGCAGCAGGAAAAAAAGAAAAAAAAATACACACACACACACACACACACACACACACACACACACACACACACACACACACACACACACACACACACACACACTCTCATAAGGGGGGGTAATCAAAACAAAAAAGGAAGAAAAAGCAGACAATAAAGTTAGAAACAATAACCCAGAAAGGATATCACCTATTTGCTATTTGAAGATCAGAGCCCTCATAGACCATGTCCTTCCATTAGAAGTGACACACGTGATCTGTGTTAGACTGGAGGAACAGAGGGAATTATAGGTAGGGGAGGAGTCAGAGCCCTCGATCCACAGCTTCCAAAAAGTTGCCAAGATTGGATCCAATCAGATCTGATATACCAAAGATTGAATCAGATGAAAATAGACAACACTGGATCTGACCTTCTGCAGCTCCAGACTGAATGAGTCAAATACCACTTTTCCACATTATGATGACAAGTATCTGTCTTACAGTTAAGTTGACTGATATCTCTGTGGTAATATTCTCTAATATTCTCTCACATAACATACTCCTGTACTCAACTGTAGTCAATCTGCCTCGTGGGAGTTGTTCTCCCGGGCTCTCTCACAAAATAGACACAGCACCATATGGCCATTCTAGCCAACAAATTATAAATAAATACACAAATACTGAGCTATTTTTCAGGTATTTTTTGACCACACACACAGCATTATTAAGAATTTCTTTACAAGTATATATATATATATATATATATATATATATATATATATATATAAAAATAAAAGAGGCCTTCAGAAATAAAACATGTGCTTATTGTGTCACTGGGACCAACACCTGGGTTCTCTCCAACAGTCACCACTCATTATTCAACAGTGTTCTCAGAAGAGCCCAATGTCAGGGTTGTTCATGCCTGGCACTTGAGCATATTCTGATATCTATCTTTTCCTGTCTATCCTTCTGAAGTCCGCACATCAATCCTTCATCTTCCTATTGAATCCTACAAAGTAACTACTACTTCCCCTTCATCCCATCTTAAACAGCATCTCTACCTATCCAGCTGTACACACAATATAACCTTATTCACCACACTCATTTCTTGGTCTGCATGCTTACCTTAATAGCTTCCCATCTGTAATAAACATTAAAAATGAGACCTGGCTAACACCGGTAATTGATCTTTTGGCCTGTACTTAATCTCATTCATTGTAGAAGTGTCAACTTCTCCTTTACTTACAATGTTTAATACTTATGTAATTCATATTTTTTTTATTCTGTATTATTATTTTGTTATTGTAGAAAATCTCATTTCGATGTCGTTATTGTATCAACCCTATTTTCTTGAAATGTTTAATTGTAATATATTATTTCTTTTTTTAATCCTGGAGCTTTTCTCCCTGGCCCTCCACTGAAAATGAGCTTTTACTGGCCCAGTGGACCTTCCCAGTAATTAAATGGCAATAAATAAATAAATAAATGCACTGACTACATATGCATGTCAAGCCTATGAGGCAACCAGTTCATCATGGCCAACTGCCTATGAAAACACTTCCTGTAAGTCAAGAAATAATAATGAATCTCTAACACCTGCACTCCTAACAAACAATTTACAAATATAACCTTCCTGACTTATGGGGAACTCTAACTGCCATAACAAATGGATGGCAGAGATCCCTCACTCTCACAAAGATGTATGAAAGGTATCTGTAACCCAACAGGGGTTTCCTCATAGACCAAAGACTGCAGTAAGAGGATGGCTGTTATACTTAATATCAAGGACCCTCCCTGATGCTTCCTATGGCTGGATCCAATACTAAGCGGTAAATCACAAGGGTGAAAGGAGCCAGAGGATGGACCAATGACAAAGATGCAGAAGAACAAGTCCTGATGTATATATATTTTTAACTTCTTGGAAGACTGTTGCTCAAAGCACAAGGAGCTTTTGTACAATAACTATGAATCCAGACCTTTGTTGTTTTATTATTCCAATGTACAGTTATATCAAAGAATGCTTCACACCTGGAGTCACATGTCACTCTGTCGCTTAATATGTGCACCAAAGACCAAGTGACAACTGTACTGAGCAAAGAAGACAAACAGGTGTTCTGTCTTTCTAAACTCATGTACTCACTTCAGTTAAAATAATTAACACTTAGGTAACTTGGAACGCTAGAATTACTTTATTAATTCAAAGGTTAAAGTCATAATAGAGCTACCTTGAAGTCATGGCCAAAGTGCTAGTATGATTTCAACTTTTGAATTACAAAAGGAATTTTAATGATCTAAGCTACTAAAGTGTTAATTATTTGTACTTGAATTGAAATGGTAATACATTCTAGTGATTGTTTTGAGAAGTATCAGTTTCAGTTTCTGTCCACATCCAGAGTGGAATAGCTACTTGACCTTTTGGTTTCTGCCCAGCAAAGAAAACAGGGAGACACATAACAATGGAATGGCTCATGGACAATTTGGTATCTACTTTCCAGAGGAAATATAAGTTAATCCTGAGGGAACCCAAGTCTTGTGAAAGACTTAATATGGCATACTATATATAAGATCATGAAAATCCAAGATCTTCAGAGTAGACGCCTTGACCACTAGGAAGAAAATTTTTCCAGGAGTTGAACTTAAGTGCCACTCAACCACTTGATTCAAATGGTAGTTTGCCATGCATATCAATCATGAAGTTCAGAGGCCATACAGGAAATGGATTTATTTATTTATTTAGTTTGTCTGTTTGCATGTTACTGGGGTAGTGCATGGATCAAAAAAGACCATTTGCAGGCACAGCCCAGGAGAAAAAAATTTGCGAAAAAGAAAACAGAACTAATTCACAAACATTAGTGTCCACAGAAAATGAAAATAATGAGAAAACATTATTAACTGAGTAGATGAACATATTTAGATTGATTTTAGTACCAAATCTGTGATGGAAACAGCAAGTGAGAACAGAGGGTTGAAGCAAAAGAGATGTATGTAAGGGGGGACTCAGGTGATGTGCCCAGTGGAAAAGCACTTTCAGTCAGATTTTTGATGGATGCGTCTTTTAAGTTATGCTCCGAAACTGGTGAAAGAGGCGATTTCTTTTAGGTGATGGAGGGAGGAGTTACCACAATTTGGGTACAAGAACAGATAAGGAGTAGTCACTATAGTGTATTTGGTTTGGGGGGGGGGGGGTCTGGAGCAATGGAATTAATTGGGAGAAGATAAAGGGTTTGTAGAAGGTGGTTTTCTTATACAGTTTGGCAGCAAGAGGTGAGACGAAACCTGGCTGTAATAGTTTGAATAAAAAGAGACCCTAGGAGTAGCTCAACTCTACAAGAGATTGGGAGTCATCTGGCTTTGGTGAGGGTAATGCATTGGTGACCTGGGGGGTGGTGAAATAGCAAATTTTGTTTTCAGTGGACTGCAGGGTGGATTAATTTTTTTACGTGCTATGATGGGGAGCCTATACTCAAGATGAACAAGGAGGTTTAGCTGATCTACAGAGAAAGGGAGATATTTTTAGAGGACCAGAATAAAACAGAACTAATTTTTCTGGTGTTTTCAATGTGGTTTTAGACGTTAACTGACTGGTCCAGCCTAGGTAATTACAAAACGTTGCTGTTTTTATTGCAGTGCCATTGAGATCTGCAATGCTGACACGTTTAGAAGGTTTTTCTTCGATCACACATTTTGCTCTAGAGGGGTTATGAATAGCTTATGGTTGTTTCGCCAATAGTTAAGAGAGGGGAGACCATACTGAAGCAGGGTTCAAATTCTTCAAATGATGATGGAGCCACAACATTCCTTTAAGGAAACGCTTAACTGACTGGTGCCTGGCCTTAATCCCAGCCTTCACAAAGTCATGATGGGCATGACCCACTGATACATGCACACTTATCACAGAATAACTGAGGCCTATATGATACAGGTCTCTGAGGTAGGCCAGGATCACCACCAAGCCAAATGATCAGACAGGTATGTACCATTCCACCTAAACTGAGAATATTTTCCATTTGGTAGCATTGGCCTATTGAGCAGAATACTTATGAGTGGATTTATTAATCTTGGAGACCTATGTCAGGAGATCACGGGGAATTAAAGGGTCAAAATCAACACTAATGTTCTAACTTCACAATAAACATCAGCACAAAGACCCTGAGGGAGAACCAGTTATCCCCCCACCATGGGGGAGGGGGGCACTCTTTGCTATAAGATCATTATCCAGTATCACAACAGTCCTGAGTTCCTGAAATAACAGCATTTTAAGTCATGAGGTTGTGACAAGAATGAGGCTGGTCCATCATTCCTGATGAGGTGTGCATTCAGTGGGTACAGCATGAAGGAGTACACACTAAGGTATAGACAGAGGATAAACTACTCTGCACCCACCATTCATCACTAAGCTATAAGGGAAATACCACAATTTCCCAAATGGTAAACAAGTCAATTTCTTTAGTAACCCTAATTCCAGACAACCTGGGCAATCATGGTCTTTGAAATGGCACTTCCAGGAGAGAAATGGAGGAGCATCTCTCATTGTCCACCACACTGTTCTCTTCTGCTGGGATGTGAAATGCTGAGAGTGATGCCTTTGTCTAGGGATCAGTATCAACTATGTATGACTTCTCTGCATAGGGTTACAACCATGTGCCCATTTTCTTATTTAGGTATCACATGCTGAATATTCTGACTACCTAAATGAGGACTGTCCACGGAAGGAGCTTTGTTTCCCAGGTCTTCAAAGTCAAAGAGACTGCCCATAGCTCCAAATTACAGATGCCTAACCCTTCTTCTGGAGGGACAACACCCCTTCCACAATCTGGGAGCCAAAGATGGCTACCACACTGCTGGCAAACAGTCCACTCTTAACACGTGAGCTGTGTTCAAGCTACAGGAATGCAAGGACTACCAGAAATTTGGGGGGATTTATCCATCAGTCCAGCAAACAATGACAAGGTCTGGCACTAGAAGCAGCTCCATAAGTGCCTTCAATTAAATGCACATGCTCCTGTGAAATGTGAAATGTAAATTGTGTCTAGCATAGCCCAGTTTTTATATCTTGGGGAATAATATGTAAATTCACTCCGAACTCCTAGTACTGAATTCACTTCTTCCATGCCAAATATTTTCATACATTTCTGAAAAAAGTCTTCCCTCTTTTGTTGTACTTTACCTTCTGCCCCCCTGACAAATCTTCACTACTGCAAATCAAATTCCATTCCCAACCTATAAGTAATATTCCTTGCTGAAAGAATTTTCTTAAGTTCCATTACAGCAATGTTAGATGGAATATAAACAAATGCCAGTAGCCCCTTAGTACTACAAATCTACCATTATGGTCTTTATTTATCCTCTTCTATCACTACTGGAGCTCCTCTTGTAATTAATATAAGTATACTTCTATTTTCCTTTGTCCCAGGTATTCCGCTGAATAACCATCCTGAGAACCTTTCTTTATCACAATACACATGCTCAGTTCTTTCCAAGTGTGTCTCCTGTAGCACAGCTATTTGCACTCTACATTTTTAATATATTTAACTACTCTTTCTTTTTTTATTTATCTGTGAGACCACTGACATTTAAAGACATTACAGAAAACATCACTGTATTAAAAAGTTATTATTCCCACGTTTCATGTATAACAGCTTTTTTGTTAAATGTCAAGTTCCAGCTTTTGTGTTACATGCATACACTATTTGGCAGGTTGAACTATTATACAGTTGTTTCTTGTCATATCTATTTTAGCCTATGTCACATTTTACAAAACATTTTTTTACTGAAAGCCCTCAACCCCCCATACCCCCTAAAACCTATTAACTTAATACTAACACACAAAACTATGTACATCATCAAATATTAAAGATTTACCCTCCGATTTCAGTTTTCTCCAAAATAGCGATCATCAGAGGGGGAGGGACATTGATTCTTGTTTGTATCAGAGACATTACTTTCTTTGGACAGTTAGTCCTGCATGGTCTTGTGCGCATGCAAGCATGCAACTAACATGTTGTCAAGTAACATGGAACCTCCACACCATGACGTCATGTACTGACTGTGCCTAACCACTAGCCTTCTGGTTCTTTTTCGTCACACACACAGTTGAGATTTTGATCCTGATCTTTGTCAGTGAAAGCTTCCTGTGTTTGCATGCTTAGATATAAAATATCAAAGTGTCCAAGTGGCTTCCAGATTAACCACTAAGTCCAGCCTCAGCATTGTGTCGACAGTTTTGGAGAGAAATGTAATATCAACTACTGCCATAAATGTCAAATGTCTGACCCTGACATCTGCAGATGTCACAGGGGGATCATATGGCATCAGGCAATAAAATATGACCAGACTGCAAAAAACACATCCCACATCATTCATGTTTCCCCACCCTTGAATATAACTATTCAAACAACATTCAGATATGTTAAACAGGCTGCCCCCACACAACTACGAACTCTTACTCCTACAGACTATACCCTTTTCTGCCAGAAGATTAAAAGATACAGTATCTATAGCCTAAGATAATGATACCTTACTAATGTCAAGGGACAAACATTACTCTACTGACTACAGTTTTCCAATGCAAGCCTTGTGCATTTCAAAACCTCTCCCGCTAAAGAAATAATCACTCCCTTCTAATTAAGACTTTAGTAAGCAAATAAAAACTGAATGCAGAATCCTCTTTTAAGGGCTATAAAATAAGTAGCGTAACTTAAACCCATTCCTCTCCCTCTAGGCTCTGATTTTCTTAAAACTATATTGTGTAATTCTGCCATTGAGGTCTCCCCCACTACCCTTCTTTGTCAGTTTTTCCACTTTCCTTTCACTCTGTCTTAACATTTCCTTCCCTTCAACATTTCCTCACTCCTACCCATACACTTAACTGTATTTATTGAATGTTTTCAGTGTATGCTGCATTTTGATTAAGTTATAATTTTTCTTACAGTTTAAATGCTGACAGTTTTTTAAGTTGTCATTTTTAAGTTATAGTCCTGAAAGCTTGCTTTTAGAAAAAAAGTTATGTACTCACTATAACGTTCCATTTCTGTTGTCCATTTTCACTCTTCCTCAACTGATGGGTTAGAATCTGACACTTGGATCTGACTCAGACACTTCTACCAGATCATCGGATCCAAGAACCCTCGAGCTCCTTCCTTTACCCCTAATGCACCACCAAGCTAACATACCTTAGATTGGGTTTGTTTTCCCTAGATATCAAGGGACAACCTATTATATAAATGAACAAAAACAGAAAGGAAAAAGATAAGCTGGAGCTCAAACAAGGAACAGAAGTTGCTGTACAACTCCTAGATCTTTCCAGAAGCAAAAAGAGGGGAGGCAGGTGGGCAGGAAGTTGAATGCAAATGGACAACACATATGGAATGTTATGGTGAGTACATAACTTTATCTGATGTTATCTTTTTCATTCATTCCTCAATTGATATGACACAGTCTCTAGCTACTGTAACCTTCGGAGGCCCTCATGGAAGGATATTCTACAGCATAGCTGAGACAAAGACGGCTGGGTTCCTGGAAATCAACTATAATATGTAATGAGCTATGAAAGTGTGAGAATTATCCCAAGTTGCAGCTGCACAAATGTCATCTAAGGAAGCCCTTGATCAAAACACTGAAGAAACTGCCACAGACCTTGTGGAATGAGCCCTAGGGTGTTTGGTTAAGGATAAACCTTTTTTACCATAAACAAAGAGGACACATTTAGTCAACCATATGGCCAATGTGACTTTGGGTACTGGTTTGGCCAATCTATTAGAAGAAAAGGAAACAACTAGCTGGTCAGATTTCCTGAAATCTTTGGTTCTGTGAAGATAAAAACAAGGTTGTCTATGCACATCAAAAAGGTGGAGCATATACTCCCACTTATAAATTTGGGAAATAAAACTGGTACATTAATGACCTGGTTTATGTTGGACTCAGAAGCTGCCTTAGGCAACAAGGATGGGTATGTTCTCAGTCACATCCTGTCTTTGTGAAAATCCAAGTAAGGAGGTTTTTAAAATAGAGCCTGAAGTTTGTATACTCATTTTGCTCATGTGATAGGGACGAGAAAAATAGTTGTCCACGACAAAAAATTAAGATCCACTTTGGCTAAAAGTTCAAAAGGATATTGTGTTAAGGCCTGAAGCATGATAGTTAAATCTCAAGGTGGTGTAGAATGTTTTTAAAAGTGATAAGCAAAAAAGCTCCCTTGAGAAAGGCCTTGCACAGTTTAGAAGAGGATAAGGTAGAGTTATTTTCACCCAGGTGGAAATTAGAAATGGCAGCCAAATGAACTTTTATAAAATCTAGCCCCCTTACTGAAAATTGAAGGTAAAAATTTGAGGATAGATGGCACAAGTGCTGAAAAAGGATCCAGATATTTGCTAAGGGCCTACAAAACAAATCTTTTCCATTTACTCTTGTAAATTTTTCTAGAAGAAGCTTTTTAAGAATACAATAACATATGATGGACCGGGCTGTCTAGCAATTAATGAAGTCAGAGTTTGAGGCTTATTAAGTCTGAATAAGTTAAACTCATTGGATAAGACAGGAGGTCTGGAGTTGGATCAAGAACCCAGGGTGGATGATGAAGCTGAGGCCAGAGGAAAGGGAACCTAATCTGACAAGGCTTGAAGGGTACAATGAGGATAAATGTGCTCTACAACAGAAATGCTTTCTGTAGAAATTTGGGAATGACAGGTAATGGTGGGTAAGCATAAAGATGACCAGAGAGTCAATAGTGTACTAGAGTATCTTTTGGTGACTCTCCCATTTGAGGGATCAGGGCAAAGAACCTGCTGCACTTGATGTTGAGGGGAGAAGCGAATAGTTCCCAACATGGCTCACCCCACTGATGGAAAATGCTCTCTGCCACCTTGGCATTGAGACCACTCAAGAGACATCAAAATGGACCTGCTTAGTTTGTTTGTAATCACGTTGGATTTCTCCAGAATGTGCGTTGCTATCAGAAAGTGACCAGAAGATATTTCCCATTGCCACATTATCATAGCTTCTTGACAAAAAGGGTAAAATCTGGTTCACCCCTCTTTGTCGATGTAATAGACGACTGACATGTCCATCTGAATGGCAACAGTCCCAGACAGGAGAAGGTCTTGAAAAGCCTGCAGTGCTAATAGGAAATTGATATGCATCTTGGCCTCTTTAGGCGACCATGTACCTTCCCAAGTAATGCCTCCCACCACATGAAATGGGAGATGCCTCTGGTTAACTTGACTATGGGCAGGGGAAGGACAAACAGATGGCCTTCGCAGACCTGGTTTGAATGAATCCACCAAAGAAGATAATTTTTGCAAGTTTGCGTGATCTTGACTGGAGCAGTTTAACTGATGTTAACAAATGGACCACTGGCCTGAAAGTATCCACTGAATAATTTTCATGTGAAACCTAGCCAGAGGAACGAGGATGATGCTGTTGCCATGGATCCCAGGATTTGTAATATTAACTGGGGTGGAAGAACTCTGAATCACTCTCTAGACTTGGGACCTCAGTATCTGTATTCAAATAGAAAGAAGATAGCCTATCTGACTGGCTGTGTTCAGAGGAGCACATATGAACTCCAGACTCTATGCAGGAATGAGCTGAGATTTGTTGTAATTGGCCATGATTCTCAGATGAATGCACAACTACAGCAAGTAGTCCCTTGCCTGTAAAAGTTGTTGCCTGGTTGGGGCAGTTAGGAGCCAGTCGTCTAAATATGGAAACATACAGAATTCCAGCAGTCTTGACTGAGCTGCTACTACTGCCATTCATTTGATGAACACTCTGGGTGCTGTGATGAGACCAAAGGGCAGTGCTCTGAATTGGTAGTGATTGGCTCTCAGCTAGAACTGCAGGTATCTTCTGGAGCACCTATTCATTTTGATGTGACAGTATGCATCCTGAAGATCTATTGAGCACATCCAATCATCCTTTTGCAGCAAAGTCAAAATGCACTAAACCTTGACCATCAGAAACTTTGAATACTGTGCAAATTGATTTAATTTGCTAAGTTCCAAAGTTAGTCTCATGTCCCCTGTCTATTTTGGCACCAAGAAAAATCCTGAGTAAGTTCCAGACCCTGTATGGTCGGTCTGGGGGGTACCTCTTGGATGACTTTTAATCCTAGCAGCTTTATTTTTAGAGATGCTGCTTGCCTCTGACTGGGTGGAACAACAGAGATTTTCTGCAAAGTGGCGGAAGGGGTTAGAGAAAATGGTATGATTTAACCTCTGGATATGATTCCCTGCACTTACAAATCTTCTGCAATTGATAGCCAGTTCTCTGGTGCAGAGACAAGATCCCTTGACTGCCTCCAGAGAGGAACAGTCAGGCCTCTTTTCAGGAGCAGTGTTAGGGCTTGTCTGAGAAAGAATCCCTGAAGCTCTGGTTCTGCCAGCCACCTCTGTGTGTGGGCAGCATTGTTCCATTCAACTTCCTCCCTCTGCCTCTGGGGGGAACTATCTCCACATGAATCCTGGAAAGGACCCTGGTCCTTGAGGGGATGAAAAACATACACCCATGGCAGACAGGGTCTTTCTCTCTTGTCTACAAACATGTCTTTAACCTTGGGACCGAACAAAGAAGATCCATCAAAGGCACCGCAAAATCACATAAAGGCATCGAGGCATGCCTCCTGATAGCTATGCTTGAACCTGCAACCCATGAGGTACCTTCCACAGTGTGGGAGATCAACCTAATGGATCCATTTGAGATGGTTAGCAGGGGAGCCATAGTCTCAATCCTCAGATGACATGGACCCAGAAAGAGATCTGGCAAGCTCCTTTGTCAGATCTCTTTACAGTATCATAAAATGTGGCAAGTAATTCAGCAACCTGAGGGCAAAGGTCACTGAAGTATAGACATGCTTTCCAAATCTGTTCAAAGCCCTAGACTCTCTGTTAGGGGGATGGACAGAAGAGCTCTGCTCTACCAGTTCTTTCTTTGTGACTGCAGCCACAGCCATGGCATTAACTGGCACTCCCTTGCTCCAGTTTCTGCAGTCTTTTGCAGGAACTAAAATGCTGTCTGGTCTTTTCAGTATTGGCTCAACATTGTCCGGTTCCTTCCACACCTGCTGAGAGACAAGGTCAATAAGCTCACTGGCCAGGGGAGCCACCCAAGAAGTAGATGGGCCAGAACTGAATGCCTCCAGAAACAATGATTCCTCCTGGGAGGGGTTGTAAGGGAAGCAGCCACCATTCTATTTCAGGAGTTCCAAGATGTATCCAAAGGTGACAACCTCAGATGGAGATCTTGGGGCCCCTTCCCATCATCAAAATCAGTGTCCACTGTGAGATATTCCTCGGGGGGATTCTAAGTGCTTCTTCCTACATGTTCTCTTTCTAATGACTTCCTCAGTGGGATGTTCTGGGGAAGTATCAAAAAAAATAATGATGTCCTGATGGACTGACTGAAGACTGATTCAGGTCAGGTGCTGCAGTGAAAGGGATGGTCAAGGCTCAAAGCCAAGAATAGTATGAAGCAGAGTTGTCTATTCTGAGGGGGGCAGGGATGTCTCTTCTCTAGCCAAGGAGAGAACCCCCTCCACAACCTCAAAGGCAGAACACTTAGTAGACATAGAATTAGATGGCATCAAAGTCAGAATATCTCAGATATCAGCTCCTGCAGTCCCACCAGCATGCCATCTGATGAGGGAGTTGGACCTGAGCTATCCAGTGCCAAAGCTCTGAGGTGAAGAGATGACCCCAAATGTTTCAGAGTTGACTTCAGTCCCCCAGATCTGTTGCCGATGCTCTAGCTCTGAGAGTCCTCTGGCTCTGAGAGACTCAGTGCTGGACAGCTCAGGGGAACCATCAGAGTCGAAAAACAAATAGTCTTTGTTTTCTGATGAAGGCACCCCCAGGGATCACGGACCTGAAGGCTCCAAAACAGAGGGTCAAACCAGAGAAGGATATACCAATGAGAAGGCTGACAAATGATGGCTCACAGGTCCTTTAGGTGTCAGAGCCAGGAGAACCTCCACCTGGATCTGTGTTCTAAGGAACTTCATCATCATCCTGTCAACATTGGCTTCTGAGAGGCTTTGAGAAGATCAAAGAGAGGACATGGTTGATGGAAGTAGGAGTGTCTTTTCAGGGAACCCTCCAGGAAAGGAAAAGGGAGCTGAGGGAAGCGGCAGTGACAGGATCCGAGGGGGCCTGGGTTTCAGAACAGTCAGATCTGAGACAGACGGATTTGACTTCTTATGTACTTTTGCAGGTGGTTCTGTTGGAGGAGCAGATGCTGAAGCTGATGAACCTTTTGCTGAACTCATTCTCCTTTGATATAGACTTGGGCTTGATTTTGTCAGGCTTCTTGGAGGGGGATTGAGCCCCAGCAACCAAAGAAGTAGTTGAAGAAGAAGGGAAAAGACCTTGCAAAACTAACTTATTTCTGTGATTTGTTAAGACCCTGGATTTGAAATTGGAGAAAATTGTGCAATCCATGACAAAGTAAACAGGAATAATTTCCTTACAACTCTAGTAGAGAAAAACGTTTTAATGAACTACTATTTATACGTGTGTGTGTGTGTGTGTGTGTGTGTGTGTGTGTGTGTGTGTGTGTGTGTGTGTGTGTGTGTGTGTATGGGTCTGTATAAGATTACTGAAGTTTCAAAACTTCCAAAGTCAGATGGTCAAGAGCATATGTTCGAAGTTTTGAAATGTTGAACTTTTTGAATGGAGATTGCGGTACAGAGTGGAATGGGAAAATTTATCCTTTTCCACAATGTAGTGTAATCTCGGAGTTGGTATATTTAATTAGCGGGGGATGTGGGAGGCACAGCGGGGCTTGCCCCCCTGCAAAAATGTTAAAAATGTTTTTGTTTTTTTTATTTTCTTTTTTAATATTTGAAGTTACAAAACTTTGATCATATGGTCTCGGCCATATGAATTTCGAGGTTTCGGAACTTTAATAATCTGGCATAGCTCCCTCTCTCTCTCTCTCTGTATATATATATATATATATATATATATATATATATATATATATGTGTGTGTGTGTGTTTATATATAAATATATATATGTATATCGATATATATATATATATATATATATATATATATATATATACATATTTATATATACATGGGGATAAAGGGGATAGAGAAAGGAAGAAATGTTAAGAAAAACTACCAACAATGGTAGACAACATACTCCGACGAGTAGAAAGGGATACCAACAATGGTACTGTAATGAGTACCAAAAAGGGTAGCTCAGAAAAGTCAATAAACAACTAATCTAGATTACAGAATATGGGAGGGAGGAAAAGAAAACAGTAAAATACAAACAGAAGCTAACTCATGAACCAACAGTTGTAGAGAAACTCGGATAACTCCAAAAAATGCTTGAGAGTAGAGAGATCTGCATCTGAAGTTAATGGCAGCAAACGAGGTCTGAGGTATGTTAGATTGGCTGGGCATTATGGGTAAAAGGAGGAGCTGGAGAGTTCTTGGACCTAATGATTGGTAGCAGCGGCCAAGTTGGATCTAAGTGCCAGATCTGAAGCCAACATTTTAGGAATGAATGAAAAGGATAACATCAGCTAACATTTTAACTTATCAGTATGCATGCATCCAGTGAAAATGTCAAACTTATTATCTTCTATCCACAGTACGTTACTGAACTGAGACTGAAAATGTTCCTCTGGGAATGGTATTAGTACTCTATCCCAGTTAACATGTGAAATAGTGGCGCCAACTACCAAGAAATAGTACTTTCATACTACTGTGTCAAGAGGAAAACATTCTTGGCTTTCGTAGTGAGGAATCCGTTTTAGAAACTTCAATTTCTGAAATGTTCATGATGTATAGGTTGTAAAAGGCAGCGTTAACTAGAAAATCTTTCAGGACTTTCTCTGCCTTCTCCTACAGCGGGACTTACTGCATCGTATCTCTTCATCTTGACCCACCTCCATCAGCAGGCAGATGAATGACTGCTACATAAGGTACTCCTCCAAGTCACCATCCTTGAAAGAGATGACTCCCACTCTAGCTAAACAGCAATATGCCACACCAAAATAAATATACTCTCTCTCCGGGACACAGCCTAGTAGGGAAATGACAGTAATACCTTACTGGGTTGGTGATAAGTAGACCTTAGGGCACAAAGAGAGAGTGAGGACAGAATTAAAATTTACAACAGGGAAACTACATACACTACTACAACAGAAAATCACAGTATTAAGAGTACTCTTAAACCAAATTCACTTGGTATTCACAAATACCTCTCAGTAGAAATGAGCTTTTATGTGATCTCTCAGCCCAATACTGAACAGCGAACACTGAACTTACAGTCTGCGCAAGACAGACGTTTCTACTGTCCAGAACATTCAAGTTCAGTTTGTGAAGTAGAATGCGGCAGTTAAGGTCGTACAGGCCAACAAATACAAAGCATGCAGCTCTGCATAATAGATTCTAATGAACCGGTTATGCATCGCTGTGCCAGATGTATTTGGGTATAAAAGGGCACCTTCAACAGTACTCATTGCAAAAAAAAAGAATAGGATTGTTAGTTAAAATAAGAAAGCTTCTGCTTTAAAACTTCACTGCCTTCAGCTAATAAATTGACGTCAAGACCTCATATGCAGACAGAAAGCTTAAGTATTACCAAGGTCATCTATCAGACACTAAGAGGTCGATAACAGCAACAAAGCAGTACTTGCTGTGATGAAAGCACTGCATTAACTCCCAGTATCCGAGCAGAAAATACCTTGGGGAAATCAGAGCACAAACACAAGCAAGCATATGAACACAGATTAAGATCTCATCAGAAAGTCTTAGCAGTTAAAAGATTTGTTCTTTGTACATACCAAAGAGAGAAAGAAGGAGAGAAAGACAACAAAATGCAGTGAACAGAAAGATAAATATGCAAAGGGCAAAAGCAACTCAGCTCTTTCTAACCATTCTGCTTCAGCATCTGCTGAGCTGTGCTGCATTCTGTACATTCGAGGTAAGGCCTAATCAAACTTTTAAGGTCCTGTGCAATGTGTGTGTGTGTGTGTGTGTGTGTGTACAATATAAATATATATATATATATATATATATATATATATATATATATATATATATATATGTGTGTGTGTGTGTGTACAATATAAATATATATATATATATATATATATATATATATATATATATATATATATATGTGTGTGTGTGTGTGTACAATATATATATATATGTGTGTGTGTACAATATATATATATATATATATATATATATATATATATATATATATATATGTATATATTGTATACACACACACACACACACACACACACACACACACACACACACACACACACACACACACACACAGTGGATATAAAAAGTGTACACCCCTGTTAAAATGCCAGATTTTTGTGATATAAAAAAATTAGACCACAATAAATCAAACTTTTCCCACCTTTAATGTGACCTATAACCTGTGCAAGTCAATTGAAAAACAAACAAATCTGTTAGGGGAAAAATATAAAAAATAAAAAACGACAATAAGCTGGTTGCATAAGTGTGCACACCCTTAAACTAATACTTTGTTGAAGCATCTTTTGTTTTAACTACAGCATTCAGTCTTCTTGGGCAGGAGTTTACTATCATGGCACATCTTGACTTGGCAATATTTGCCCACTCTTCCTTGCAAAAACACTCCAAATCTGTCAGATTGCAAGGGCATCTCTTGTGCACAGCTCACAGATTTTCTACTGGATTTAGGTCTGGGCTCTGTCTGGGCCATTCCAAAACTTTAATTTTCTTCTGGTGAAGACATTATTTTGTTGATTTGGATGTATGCTTGGGGTCACTGTTGTGTTGAAAGGTGAAATTCCTCTTCATCTTCAGCTTTCAAGCAGACGCCTGAAGGTTTTGGGCCAATAGTGACTGGTATTTGGAACTGTTCATAATTCCCTCCACCTTGACTAAAGCCCCAGTTCCAGTTGAAGAAAAGCAACCCCAAAGCATGACACTGCCACCATCATGCTTCACCATGGGGATAGTGCTCTTTTGGTGATGCAAAGTGTTGCTTTTGCACCAAATGTACCTTATATAATTGTGGCCAAAAAGTTCAGCCTTGGTCTCATCAGACCATAGCACAT